>NC_092822.1:99560000-99780000 GCF_023375885.2 Dermacentor andersoni
TTTGGTAGTGACTGGCAGAGAGGCAGGAGTCTAAAAAACGTTTTAAAATTCGGTTTCGTAAGGTTAGCTTCGCCGCAGGACAAATATGTTGAGCGGTTAGACATACAGAATGTTTTGCGGTGAAGCATCGCAAGGCTGCCTGGCCTTTAATGTAAAGCAGCTTCTCAAGAGGCATGCTGATCTCATGGCTAGTTATACAGTTCCACGCGTGCGAGTAAGCACCCCGCGTTCGGTGGTCTCCCAGTGACATAAAAATGACATTTATTGACTGTGTTGTAATGGGTGACGGCTCTGCTGGTGCAAAAGTGTCTTTTCGCATTCGAAAACTGCGCTCGGCTAATAAGAACATCTTGACTTGCATAGGAACAAAGCAGTTGGACAGGGAACTACGAAACTATGTAGTTATTATTGAAGAAATGAACAGTTCAGAAAAAAATGACCGTGTAAACATTGGTTTACGAGGTCGACAAAACGATTCAAAGCGTCACAGCCACGTGTGAAATAGCTCTGAAGGCCTGCCAGCACACTCATTAGGCGCCTCGGCGCGCGTAATGTAACAGGAGACGGCAGGTGCACGCGTACATCATTAAGAAACACATATTATATGTGTCGCGTGGAAGCAGTCACTGTTCACTTCTGACATGCTTCACTGAAATACTGTTTGGTTCGCTTCACCGCGTACCACAAGTTTACTGCGGCAAAGCTGACTTTAGGACGCCGATTTATTTAACTTTTCTAGCGAGGCAGGTCCGTTTATCACGCTTCGCAACGTTTTACCACATCTTCTGCATTAATTTCGTTTCCTATTTTTAGTTTTATTATAATAGTGACCCTGTATAACGCACTAGCAGAGCTGGTGCCGTGGCGTTAGGAAAGGTAAGCGTGTATGCAGCAGGCACGGCGGCATTGGCTCTTGTTGGGAAACTTCAAAAGACCCGCTTCCGCGCGGCGATGCCATTTGTATTATTAAAAGAATGCACGTGATGATTAAATGAGCTGCAGCAAAGCTGTAAAGAAGCAGTAGTAATGCTCTTCTAAGAGCGAGATGGTCTTAGAAAAAAAGCTCGGCTTAACACGATATGACGGAACAGCTCGTCATGCCAGTGTCTTCTTACGTCCTCATTGTTTCGCGCATCCTTCCCTGAACCAGGCTACTGAATGGTTCTGTGCACGCATTGACGATCCTGACAGAGGCAATACCACTCGCATGAGCAGCTCTATATGAGATGCCACGGGCCATTCCACATGCCAGCTGCAACTTGACGCGGCCAGGAGGCAAAATATGCGCGCAAGTTACCTAACGGTAACGCATCAAACAGTTCACAGTCCCAAGCTTTTATTACACGCATATAGCTTGGAAAGATGAATTACTCTCGCTGTAAGTGGGCACGGAATACGGACCGCTTCGCAGCGCAACCGGTGCCGTAAGACAGACGTGATGGAAATGAACCGATGTGACATCATGAGTTATAGCGGACGTGCCGTCATGGGTGAACGTAGACATTTCGGGCACCTTTCGTCTGCTGCTCCCCGGTCACACCAGACACAGCCGCTTAAATTTGGCCAGCTGTACCGGCGTTTGATTTTGCAAACTTCGGGCAGGTTCAGGTTGTCTTGGTATCCCAGCCCACGTGACTTCCTGTCAGAACCGGAACTAGCTGGCTGCCATCTGGCTGCCAGAACTCCGAAAATCGAACAGGCCCAGTGCCGAAGAGACGAAGGCTCGCATAAAGCGTCGAGCGGAGCAAGTACAACACAAGCGGATCAGGCAAGGTAACATCTCACATCACGTTATGATTGTCGTATGCGGTCAATACATCACCGCCAAATAACGTCAATGAACGCAAACAGCAGACAAAGATTCGCTTACAGATTATCACAGTGCGCGGGATCTGCATATTTTTTAAATGTTTCCTTAAGCTAGCATACCTGCGCGGCACGCGCAATTCTACGCAAAAACCTAAAGAACTCATAGCGATGCGAGGCACCGGCTAGTTGCTAGTTGGAAGTTAGCGCAGGTGTGTACCGTTTCCCTACAGTCACGTTGTTTCCGTGCTACGAAGTTGGATCCGAGATATAGCACGACAACAGCAGCAATAATGCTTTTTTGATATTTTTATTAATAGCCTTTGAAGCACATCACGCCTGTCGCGGACTTCCGCAGGCGTAGACCACAATAATTCGACGTTTATGTACAGGTGCCCGTTGAAGAAGTAATTGCCATTTTTTATCTTCTCAGCCGGTACGTTCTCGAACGGTATGCCCAACTTAACTTCGCCTGGTGATGGTTTCCCGTGGTACAAATGTTCCGGGCTCCTTAGAACTGTCGAAAGCCTGATGTCCTTCCTTTGGTCTCTCAGATGCGGTATGATCAACGTGACACTTTTTGCGAAAGGCCAATCGACATAGTTGTCCCAAGGACCGCTGCAGAGAATCAGCTGGAAGCAGAAAACAGTCGCACCCTCGCTGTACTCCTTCTCAAACGACAAACGGAACGTATAGCCTTGCAGAGTGCAGAGTTCGCCACTTGTTCCCGCAAGACACGGCGAACTGAAATACAGGTCGTACAGCGCTATTGCGCTACCACGACCACCCGCAGTGCGATACGGTCCATATGGAAAATCCGCGTTAAAAGTGGTTACGGGTATCGGGGACTTCAAGTCGGCGATTTCCTTCGCCACAGACAACAGCCGAGCCTCCAAGCGCGCGGCGCGATCTACTAGGGAGTTCACGTTGTTGACGGTAGCGTCCTGTACTGCTTCTTCTTTGGACACGAACTCACGCAGCTCCTCGAGGTCTTGCTTCATTCGTGCAATCTCTTCGATGGCGACGCAGGCGTTCGTCCCACTCGCGTCCCGGGTCATTAAATCAGCCGAGTCGCAACAAGTCTTGCAGTGGCCTGCTGCTTCGTTTCGGCACACCCGTCCATTACACGTCGAGCACTCGACTGCGTCGCATTCGCACGCGAAAAAGTGTTCCCCGAGCTCGCTCAATTTGCCGGTGAACGTGCAGTTGACGGCACCGTTCAGGCAACGGACGGAAAGCTGCTCCAGTTCAGACTGCTCGAACTTGAAAGGCATGACGCTTGATGACGTGACAATGCGGCCGTCCAGAGGGCACGAACCCGCTGCTTGAACCTGTCGGCCGCAAGGTCCGTCGCACACGACATGGCAGCAGGGAAGAAGCTGAGTGCTGGAAGGTACAAGGCCGCAGAAGCTGCAGACTCGAATGGCGGGCAGCGGCTCCACGAAGGTGATGCGTCGCCGCTCGAGGAATTCTCCGAAACCTGTCAAAGTGTACGTCGCGTCAGTCATTTTCGAGATGCTTGCTAGTTGACTATAAGCTTGCCTAGAATCGAGTGGCAATCAGTCTGCTGTCGGTACGAGATGTCTTGAGCGGCCCCAGGAAATGACAGGCAACGAGCGCACCGTGCAACACGAGGCGCCGATGGCAAGGCTCTAAGATAACACAGCACAGTGGTGGCATCAGAGGCGAAAAGGGAGCCGATCCGCACGCGTCATGGGACAACCACAGCGCCGCGCGGCGGCTCTGCGGCGCTAAAACCCCTGAATACGACTAAAGGTAGCGACATACTTTGGCCCTGCCGTCGCAGCTGCCGCGAGGCGCATGACAGGAGCCAGGCAACAAAGTCTGCGCTTCCGAATTGGTTGAGCACCGTTACGTGGTATTTCTCGCGCTCTTTTCGCCATTTTTTTCACGAAGGAAGGAAAAACGGAGCAGAAGCCCTGATGTCACTCTTTATGAGGCGACAGCTTATATAGTGCACACTAGGTACAGTGTAATGGAGCAATCATGGAGGAAGGAAAACTGAAGAGAAGCCCAACCCCTTCCGCGCGCTAGGAGAAAAGTGGGGAGGAAATGACGTACTACCACAGAACACCTATACAAACTTAGAGAAGGGAAACTGTACCTTCCACAGTGCTACGGAAATAAGCGTAGCGGTGGCGTCGTGAACTAAAGTATGTGACCACAGGTGGCGCTGTACAACAGGAAACGGAAACGGGGTTTTGCACACGCTTTACCAGTGTCCTGTGGCTTTACTGGGTTTCTGGCTGCTGCGCCTCCATCGTGCTCCCGCCAGTTTAGTTGCTGTGTAGCAAACGTAGCGCCTACATATTTATGTAGGCGCTACGTTTGCCACACAACAACCAAACTGGCGGGAGCACGATCGAGGCGCAGCAGAATACATGTAGCGCTGAGTCATATCGAGTTAAGGCACACTCTGAACTGACTTTTAAGGGCATCCCGAGCGGTTTTTCGTTTATTACGCCGCCGTTACCCTGAGTTAAATTATTGTGCCGCCGCGCTCCAGCTGTTGCATTTCGTGTTGGGCTACTGACAGAATGCGGTTTCCAGGTGGCACGATGGCCTCGACTGGAATGAACGCACACGACACGAAAGATTGAGTAAGCCTGAAAATATTTTATTTGCATTTTACAAGTACAACAAAAAGCACACGTCTACGCATCCACACAAACGCGCTTACATAGTCAAGAAATGGCTCATTAATAAGGGTAGCACAAACGCCCAAGAAAGAAGACCTAAGCTACAAAACGTACGGTCGGCTACCAAGTATGATAATTTCCCTGTCACCACGTGTCACTTTTAAACAGCATCTTTACAGCACTACCAGGCCGGGTAGTTTGGCGGAAAGAACGCAACAGCTTATAAGGCCGTCAGCTGCCTCTTCCTTACGGGTGTCATAATTATCCTAATCTCCGCATCAACATCGTGCAATTTCGCATACAGGTATCTGTATCTGAACCATATGTGACAGCTTAATACACGTGTAGTGAAATTATGATAACCACTGCGTCTTATCAAACGTATTGGTTTTGCAAATGCGCATTACAGCTGACGGAACGACATACTGTAAGTGAAGCACAAGAGAACAAGGACAAAAGGAGGATACAACACTTGAAGAAATGAAGAATTAGTAGGCATACAGCAAACAAGCGATGACGGAGAACACACAATGATGCATCGGGTGTTCTGTGACATGGTTTGCGTACTTGCGGTGTTATGGAGATCAACGGCATAAAAACGTACCTTCAAGCGTACTCCCTCAACCTCCGCCGCATTAATTATGATAATCAACGCCTAAACAAAATGAGGCACTATTCTTTGCCAAGAGTAGACCTTTTTACAGCAAGTCTATGTAATGACTCGCAGACGAAACCAGCATGCTTTCGAAAACGTTTTACCGCCGTAGTATTCGAACGCCAACGGCCAGGAAACACATCGATACCAATAGGCTGTCGGCCGTCGCTGGTTAATCGAGCACAAAAACCTTGACGCTATGACTAAAAAGCAGCTTCAACAATCAAACTTAAAAAAAAAAAATCTACTGCCTATTTGCCTGACGTAAAAAAGAATCCTTAGACACCTCGATTGTTCATGTCAATGGTTTGTCACAAATATATTGTTACGAAAGGAAAAAAGAAGAGGAAGGAAGAAGGCCGCGAGACGCTGGCTGCGGCGTGTTGTAGCGGTCAGCCATTGTTAACTACACTGACGTTGATTGTGTATATATTGCAAATACAGTCTTTCTATACTCCCAACATCCCCGTAACATATTGGTGAAGGTGGTGGGTACCACGGCTGGAAAAGGAGCTCCGCAGTGGATGTCGTATCACCATCCCCACCATGAATGACGGTGAGCACCCGGGATCAACGTCATTGCCGCCTCCAACGTCACCGTCGCCAACTACGTAGCTGTCCGCTTCGTTTGTGGTTGTGCAACCCAAGGATCCTGGAACTTTCTGCGCAACCGATGGCGCCGACCCTGAGAAGTGAGTGGCGGTGTACGCACTGGTTAGTGGAATCAACTGATGGGACCCTACGCTTATGCTAGCTAACCTGTTGTTCTACCTAAACGGCACGGCAAAGTGTTGTACGAAAACCACTAAGAGGACCTAACCAGCTGGGACCAATGCAAAGGAAGGTTGACAGAGTTGTTTGGCAAAGCAGCTGGCCGTAAGATTACCGCCAAGTAGGAAGTGGCCTCCCGTGCCCAATCCCCCATGGAGTCCTATGTCTCGTACAACCAAGACGTGCTATCGCTTTGTCGTAAAGCCGCTCACGAAATGACAGAAGCTGAGAAGGCCGGGCACGTGCTGAAGGGCATTGCTAACGACGCCTTTAATCTGCTCATATGCAAAAGCTGCTCTACAGTTGATGCTATCATAAAAGAGTGCCGACAATTCGAGCAGGCTAAAACCCGACGCTTCTTGCAACCATTCGCCAGACTTCCCATTAATGCCATAACGTCAACGTGTGAACATCAACCCGCACAGGAGCATGCGTCGCCAGCAGAGGACGTGGTGCGAATGGTTCGACGTGAACTGGGTGCGATGGCGCCCGCACCTTTCTGTTCGCGTAGCCCTTTTCAGTCCCCCTCCTACAAGCCATCGTTCGCCAGGAATTCGAGAACACTGGTTTACATTCGGTCTGTTCTGTCCACCAAGACATTCCTCCAGGTGTAACAGCCGGCGCCTTCGCGCCAGCAAGCGTCGCGGGCGAAACAGGCGGTGAGAGAGGCGAGTCCGCAAGCGGGCAAACCACTCAATCTGCTCTCTAGGCAAGCAGCGCGCCGCAAAACGAGCGAGCGGGGGAGCTTCTCGAAAATGAACACACGCCGCCGTTGGCAATCCTGAGTAGGGACGAGAGCAGGCTCCCCTTTGGGACAATTGGAATCGCATTCAGCAGGCAAGAGCAACTGAAGGCCCAGGAAATTGATCCGTTTTGTCGCGGAGTGAGCGACGGTCTCAGGCAGACGGAGCGCCGAGCGCTGCTGGTAGTGCGACGGGCGCAAGGGGGGCCGGAACCAGCATGTGTCGCTGGGTCCCCGGCGGATTCATATTTGCTGGATTACGATGGGCTCCTGCTGAAATACATAGCTACCGATGACGAGGTTGTGGACCCGTTTAATGTGATTATCCCCAAGAGTCTGAGAAGCGCACTGTTGCGATCATCTTATGACGAACCCTTGGCCGGTCATCTGAGTGGCTCCAAAGTTTTTGCTAAGCTAAGCCAATATGTGACCTGGCCTGGCATAAAGCATGACATTTATCGCTATTGCCGTTCCTGCCATGTCTGTAAAACAGTGAAATCAAGGGGTGCCAAGCCGCCCGGGTTGATGAAACCAAGTGACAGTGAACGTCCATGGCAAGTGGCCATCTGCGATCTTATGGGGCCTTTCCCCAGGAGTAAGCAGGGGTTCACACACCTGATGGTAGGTGTCGATAATTTCTCGAAGTGGGTGCAGTTATTTCCGCTTCGAAAAGTAACCGCGCGAGCGGTGCTGGAGAGGCTACAGAAAGTTTTTTGTCGGTTCGGCTTTCCGAAAAGACTGATTACGGACAACGCCTCCTATTTCACGGCTCGGGTGTTTGGTGCTACGTGCCGTTCGTTCCCTGGGAGTTAATCACTTCACCACGTCGCCCTACCATCCCCAGTCCAATGTGACGGAGAGGGTCAATAGAACCCTCAAACCAATGTTGGCGGCCTTTGCCGTAAGTCGAAAGGATTGGGCAGACCACTTGAGTGAGCTCGCGTTCGCAATCCGAGCCGCCGAGAATCGCTCGAATGGTTTTTCTCTCGCCGTCCTCAATTTTGGAAGGGAGCTGGAAAATCCGGTGACCAGTGTCATTCAGTGTCAGCTCGGGGACGAGGAGGCGCCGGCAGGCTGTTCTACCTACGCTTCAGGACTTCGTGACAGGCTTTGTCCGGCTCTCTGTAGAGCAAGGCAGAGTTTGACTTCGGACAGGGCCAAGCATAAGGCTTAGTACGATTGGAAGCATCGCCATCTTTCATTTAACGTAGGTGATTTAGTCTTGAAGCGCTACCAAGCTCTTAACGATGCGAGCAAGGGGTTCTCAGCCTCGCTCGCTCCTAAGTGGCTTGGTCCGTACCTAGTAGAGAAAGTTTGGTCTCCGCTCGTGTACTTGCTGAAGGATTCCCCTTCGGGGAAACTAAGCCGTGCCCATATAGCCGACCTGGCGGCCTTTGCGTCACAGTCCGACGAGCTCGCGCCGGTGCCCAGCGGCACCATCCGCAAGTAACATGGCACAGTCGGGGCGAAGGACCGCATTCGGACCACGCACCTGTACAACCTGAGTAAACGGTCACCTGTGTGATTTCGCGCCTGACGGCGGACTCTTTCCGCCACCGAAGGCCCTCAGTAACATTGCTTAGCCTCAGTGGGATAGCTTCTTTGCGGCCAGTGCACGAAAAGAAGCTGGCCCCAGCCCAGCTTTCTGCTACTGCCGTTAGCAGTGTGTTGGAGCAATGAGCATTTTTTCTTATTTTTTTGTGCGCATGCTCAGTGCAATTATTGTGTTAATGTTTTAAGTGTACAGATGTATAGTTCAATTTTTTTGCTTGTACATAGACTGAAAATTTTTGTTGTCTTGTGTTTTTTTCCTCGTTCTCATCTTTTTGCTTTGTCTTTTGCCAAGAAAGGGGTCGTCAATTGGCGTGTCGTGGAGCGCAGGGCGGGCACAATGGTTCCTTTGACTCGTTGGTGCGGGCGAGAGGGAAGCTTCGCGCCTTGATCGGCGCGGCGCGTTGTGGACGACGGGCGGTGAGGAGTGATGCGCGGTACCACGAGGAGAGTGTGTGCGCGTGCGTGTGTGTGTGTGCGTGTGTGGGGGATGTTGCTCGTTGAAGCAAACTGAAGGAGCCGCACCAACTCCATCGGATCGCCGCGGACACCAATGGTGGATCCGATGGCCCTATGACACTGACCCTATGACATCACGCCAAGGCCCATCGGCTGTCGCGAGAGCAAGTAGCATGCCGCCGGGACCTTTGTTAGCGGCGTGTCCCAGCTTGAGCCTGTGCTCTCGCAGCGACGTGCTACAGGCGCCCCTAACTGTATTTTCCGCTCTTGGTGCGGGACCCATTTGGTTCTCCGCTGCCCTGAGACCGGGCGTTTGTGCAGTGTCGGGTGCCGTCGGACACAATTAACGGTTTCCGTCAACTTAGGGCAATACTGTGTTCTTGCGTGCGTCGCTCGGTAGCCCCTTGTGGTCTGAGCTCGCGCGCAGCGGCGCTAGAGGCTGACGCGGCCCTGGGGATCGCTAAGCTCGAACCCGCGGTGTTCGGTATTCCTGTGAGACCCGAAGACCCCACAAGTTCTAAGGCCTTAGGTTAGCGATCACATGACCATTATTGTGTTTTTCACACAGCAATCAAAAATACGTAGACTGCACGCCAAACATGCTCTTAAATTTAGTTATTGGCAAAAGCAAAAAATGCCAGTTTTTGAACGATCTTTCAGTGAAATGACACAGCCCAGGATTTATCAGCTGACGGACCCCGTCGCGGTTAACAATTACTTTGCGAAGGTCCTTAAGGCGCTCTATAATGAATCATTTCTGGTAATGATAATTAAATGAAGCAAGAAATGTAGAGAGCCTTGGATAAGTAACGCACTTCTAAGGAGAATAAAAGAAGGACACAGGCTTTTATCTCCCTTCATAAATTGAGACAACCTGAGTTCCTAACTCAACGTAAACATATTCCGAACAAACTAGATTGTGCTATTAAAGAAGCTCGAAATCATTATTACAAAATAAGTTTGACGGTATGCTTAGTGATCTCGACCAAGTGTGGAAAACATTAAACGACCTGCTGCCGCAAAGTATGCAAATCACCGTTCCTGAAATTGGGAACGCTGGTATATCACATGCAGGGATTTCGCTGACTAGTAAATTTATTGAGCACTCTTCTAAATCTCGAACGGTAGATCTTTCGAACACTTTTAAAATCATAATTATGGGTCGTACAGCACGCACAACACAATGAAGTCCGTTTCCTCCACGCCGACCATGCAACATTAAATTACAACCCTACTAATAAATTTGAGAAAGTGTGCGCATGTGGCGAAGGCAATATAAAAGCCGAGCCAATAAAAGCAGTTGTCTAACCTACCAGCAATCCTTTGTCACACATAATTATGTAACCTTGTTGTTTCTGCTGGTAGTTCCCTGATCAACAACACATCACGACAGTTTCCGTTATATTTCGATTAGGTGACCGCAACGAAATGAGCAACAATGGACCAATCTTCGCTCTCCCAATTTTATCAAAAGGTATTAATCAAGTTATGAAGGCACGAATTCTGAATTTCTGCACTAAAAATAACACTTACAACGAACGAGCATGGTTTTCAGAAGCATATGTGCGCTCAAACGGCACTTCTAAAAAATGTCAAGCATTGAAGATAAGTTATGTACTACAGGACCATTTTTCGGTTTCCAAAATGCGGTTGACTCTATTAAGCATGACATCCTGCTAAAAAGTTACGAGCGTATGGCGTTAGAGATGCTGCTCACTAACTAATATGTAGTCATTCTTGTAACAATTACCAGTACGCAGAACACTCATCCAGAAAAGTTAGTTCTAGGAGAAATTAAACAAAGCGTTCATCTGGATTCTATTAATGTCCCATCCCTAATTTTATTATGAACACATGAGATTTTAGAGGTTCCGCTTAAGCCAGTTGTAATTTTGTATGCCAAAGATACAAATTTATTTTTTCAGGAAAAAAATATTTGTCAGCTGCAGGCTAATAAATGACTCGGGAATTTAACAGAGTGCCCTATGAAGAGAACGAATTGTCATCCACCCAAATGTAGCACGAAGATATAAAGGAAACCTATACGGGTTTGTCAGACAGAAAGCTTCTCAGTTTTAAAAAAATCGTATATTGATGCTGCAATCAGATAGATGCAATGTTTTCCGGTCCTAAACTTTCCTCCACCTTGCGGGCTTTCGTAGAACTTATCTGCCGCCGTCACTGTCCCACTGCGTCGAATTGTCGAATAATTTGCCCTCGCTCTGCAATGTGCCAGCCTCCTGGTTAGGTGAGATGGCGCGGTGACCGCCTCGGTCCCAGATTCGAATCCTGGAACAAGGCAAATTTTTTCTTCAAGTGAGAAGCTTTCTTGCGGACAAACACGTATGAGTTTCCATTGTACATATATGCTATATTTTTCCTCTCATGAGGTTTCATCCGCCTTGCCGGCTTCCATAGAACTGGTTTGCCATACTCATAGCGGCTTAGAGGTAATAAACTAAAACTAAGCTCTAAAACAACTATATACATCATTTTCTGCCCCAAAACAAATGTATCAGAAGAAGTATCTGAAAATTGACGGTGATGTAATAGACCGCGTTACATTGCATAAATATCTTACTATTTTACTCGAAGAAAATCTAAACTGATCCCGCCCCTTTGATAGCGTCAGAAGCCATTTTTCACGTTCAATTGGCATTATTAGTAAACTGAGGCCACTTTTTCCTTAATAATTAGGTGACAGCTATATTACACTTTAGTCCATTCACGTTTACAGTGCTGCCTCCTACCACAAGAATGGACGTCAATAACCTGTATATACTGCAAAAATCAATAATGCTAGTAATGTGGTCTATGACTCACGGTGCACCACTCTTAAAAGCGAATAACTTAATGACGATCAAGCAACTATTAATATGCTGCTACAGGAGTAGAAGACTTACTTTACGAAATCGCAAGATTGTGTAGTGAGCTTCTACTGCGTATATTTCAGAGCTATATGAGATTCGGAGCCCTCCGATTCCTAGTTCCCCTCCATCTGCTTGATGCCGTTACCAAGCTTTCTTACAAGCTACGACAATGAACTCGACCTTCTTGCTAAATTCAAATGCAATGCACATTTACAAGCAGCAAAGAATACTGGCTGCGCATTTCTTTGATGCAGCCAAGAGTAGCTGGAAATTATCGGCATACAATATAGAAAAGTATTTACCAACGTCAAGTTCTACGCTGCACAAAGCAGATTACGTCGCTACACTGTACTGTGCTTCCTAATTCTGCTGAGATAGCTGTTATCATTCTGCGCCTTACACTAGAAAAATTACATCCCTTTCAATGCTCATGTCTGTAAGCAGTCTTGGCGTTTTCAAGCATCATGCACGTTTTGAGTTTAATTGAGCTCTAACGAATACACCATACTGATGAAAGGTACTAAAATTGTCATTCATGCATTTGCAGCGCAAACCTACAGAAAAATGAACACGAATTTCTCCAAGAGACGTTTCGCAGTTGAAAAAAATTCGTCCTGGAGAGGAGATCAAACATGGGACCAACAGTTTTTCATGGCAGTAGCTTTACTATCCGACTTAACCACGCGGCTAACAGATCGCAGAGCGAATTGCAGTTAATCGACAAGTCGAATAACAGGGATACAGAATACGACAAATCAGTTCTGTGGAAGCCCGGAAGATGGCAGAAGGTTCATGAAAGGGGCAATGCCATGCACCCGACTGTAGCACGAAGATACAAAGGAAACACCATACGGATGCATTCTTCTGCAAGGTTTTCTATTTGAAAAATTCGTATGGGGCTTCCTTTGCTGCTTTAAGCTATAACGAAGTGGACGATATTTTTTCCCCTTCATGCACCTTCTTCCACCTTCAGGACTTCTGCAGAACCTTTGCCATACCACAGTACTTAAATTCAACGAAGTTGTCGACTGTATCGGCCCCTTATCCACTTTTGCTGCGACCATAGAGACTGTAGATTTTATGAGATATAACAAACCAGTCGTTACCCATCTACTGACAAGGATATCACAAAGAACCAGCCAGCATACATAGTGCTATGTTCACAATGTCCGCACAAGTCACTGCTGCTGCTTTACTTTCGGGTGATGTACACGTACGTCACATCTTTCCTAATACAAAGAATGCTTGCTGTCACTGTTTTCCGGGTCCAGCCTAAATTTCCGTCAGAAAATTACAACGAACATAACCTCGCCTCATGCAAAGCTAAGCTGTGAAGCGACGCTTCGTAACAATAATTTGCTTTGAAATGAGGACGCTTCTACACACTCTTCTGAACCAGCTTATGCCAATGTCCAGAACATCAGCGACACTGCAAAGTGTCGCGTCTCACACTGTCGCGATTCCAGTTGCTAGGCATGTTTGCGACAGACTGATGGTACGCTTTGCAGCTATTTCCTGGGTGATAAAAAATAGATCCCATTCCTTTTCAAGGACAACTCCTTGCGTGTGTCGGCTCCGCTAGTCCCAGCGCACAAAACGTTTCATCTGTTCCCTCGTACAGTTCAACGAAAACGTAACGCATAGGAACAATTTTCGCGCCAGGGACGTATATTCCATATTTCCAGATACGTTGGCATATCTTTTGAGGTTAACTGAGCGTGCAACGCATGTGGCGTTGCTATGTGCGACAGCTGTTCGGTGCTTCGCTTGTTGCTCTACATGTGAAACAGCAGACTCTAAGGCATCGTGAAAACACCGGATGCCCTTATGCTGCAGGTAAGTTGGTGTTTACGTGAGTCTATCAAGACGAATTTCGCTGCATTTCAATTGGGAATTGGCAGGTCAGTATAGCGTATGACCTAGCAGTACCGTCATCTGCAGCGAATGAATACTTAAAAAAACACAGACGAGATAAGAAGGCAATCTTTCTCCCAACAAATTATTACAGGCAGTGACATCCCGAAGTGACTCCAACGTGCAAGGGGACATAGGGATGGTAATGTTCACAAGCTGCCTTTTGAATTAATAGCATAGGTACTTCTGTTTTATAAGCTGACTTGAGCCAGTGTTCAATATGTGAATGTTTAACGGTGATTCTAAATGGAATGTTCACCCAGTTGCCGGAATAACGCTTATGAAAAAGTAGAAACGGATGAATAAAGAAATAACATTTGAACAGTTGGGGAGTGAATATCTCAAAACTCGCGAAATTTATGAGGGCTTGTTTGAATGCATTGAGCCCTGGTCTCGGCCGGTGCCGAAGCATTAATGTGTTTGTAAAAGCTATAAAATGTATGACGGACACGCAACTTATTTATCTAATTTGTATGGCTAAAAGAGTTCTTTATTGCTGAACCCGTAAATGGGAAAAATTACTTTTCATATTCGCCTTTGGACAGTAGCACATTTTAGGTACTGTAACACCAGTGTACAGGCCAGTGTGCCAGAAACAACATCGTTAAATTGACAACATATTTACATAAGGTGGCCCAGCTCAAGTTAGCCAAGCTGTTATAAGAAAGTAAAGGAAGAAAAAAAAACGCGTTTAAAATACGGTTATAACATCTTTGGTGTTCTGTGGTCACACCTGTGAGGAACGAACATTGTAGACTTTATTATTGTATCTTGTCCCCGGTTTCGCGTTCAATTTTCTTTCTTTTAGCAGCTAATGTTAGCTGGGACGCATTTTCTCTATTTCTACGGTACGGTAACAAACAGCTGCAGTTAATTTTGACTTAAAACATTATTATTTCTTGCTCTCAAGTGAGCTTGTATACCGGATAATAATTAATAAATGCTCTTGCTGCGACTATTAAATACTTCATTTTAGTTTATAGCGGCTCTTCTTACGCCATAATCAATATTTTGTAATTAAATCAATTTTTGACTGTTTTGTTTTCGTGGTTAACCTTTGAGTGACCCCTTGGTATCGGCCAGCCGAGTTGCGATGCGCATTTGACGCTGAATAAAAACCAGTGTATTTGATGGTCGGAGTAGTTTCGCTTTAAGTAAACGAGCGAAGAAGAAAACGCAGGTGTGCAGCCGTTCTAATCATATCGCCGTCACGCTCTCCTAGTTTCTTCGTCGTCATGCAAATCTTTGCCGTGCTGCAGTAGTTGTCATTCCGTCGTCGTTATACCGTGGTCATCAGGCTACCGCCTTCGTCACGCTATATTGCCGTCTACAGAAATAAGACAATAATCTGTGGCGTCATCATAAAACACCGTTATCGACGTCGGCCGTACACTCTAATTGTATTGTCACGTGGTGGTGAAGTTGAAGAACACAGTAGCAATGCTGTGAACGACAAAACTAACTTTCATTGGGCGAACCTGTGCCCACAAGACAGGCTACACTTATAGCGCAATGATAGTGGCGAACACCGTCGGCGATCGTCGAAAGTCTGATCAATGGGTCAAGCGCGTCGGCTTTTATACATCAATCGACGAATGTTCCAGAATAATCGTTGGGACCTGCGTGCCTTCCACAAAGTTCTACACCATTCGCGTCAGGCGATGAAATCAGATAACATAAGGTTCGGCGACAACAGACAGCGAATAGAAGCATTGATAACTTTCAAGAAACTTCGGATACATGCAGGCGCGTCCCGCGCTGTGCGATAACATTTGTTAGGCGGCGAAACGTGGTCGCTCGATAAAGATAAGTACGCGTGTCATTACCCCCCTCTTAAAAAGCATCGACCCGATGCTGGAAACAAACGAAAGTAATAAACAAAAGCACTCCTAGCAAAGAAAACAACAAAATAAGGTAGTTCGTCAGCGCCCGTAAAAGGGTTTAAGGCGCACCACGTGGACCACTTCAGATCGTGCGCGACGCCGCTGTGAATGCGAAATGCCGTCTGGCACGACCTCATGGTCCATTGCGCCAATACGTCGGATGACCTTGTAGGGACCGAAATAGCGTCGCAGTAGTTTCTCACTGAGTCCTCGCCGGCGCATCGGGGTCCATACCCAAACACGGTTGCCGGGCTGGTACTCGACGAAGCGTCGTCGGAGGTTGTAGTGTTGGCTGCCGGTCCTCTGCTGGTTCTTGATCCGCAAGCGGGCGAGCTGTCGGGCTTCTTCGGCGCGCTGGAGCTAGGTAGCGATGTCAAGAGTTTCCTCGTCAGTGACGTACGGCAGCATGGCGTCGAGCGTCGTCGTCGGGTTCCTGCCATAAACCAGCTTAAATGGCGTGATCTGTGTTGTTTCTTGCACCGCAGTGTTGTAAGCGAATGTTACGTACGGCAGGACCGCATACCATGTCTTGTGCTTGACGTCGACGTACGTACATTGATAGCATGTCGGCGAGGGTCTTGTTGAGGCGCTCCGTGAGACCATTAGTCTGCGGACGGTAGGCGGTTGTCCTCCTGTGACTTGTCTGGCTGTATTGCAGAATGGCTTGCGTGAGCTCTGCTGTAAAAGCCGTTCCTCTGTCGGTGATGAGGACTTCTGGAGCAGCATGTCGCAGCAGGATGTTCTCGACGAAAAATTTTGCCACTTCGGCTGCACTGCCTTTCGGTAGAGCTTGAATTTCAGCAAAGCGGGTAAGTTAGTCCATCGCCACGACGATCCACGTATTTCCGGAAGTTGATGTCCGAAACGGTCCCAACAAGTCCATCCCGATCTGCTTAAAAGGTCGGTAAGGAGGCTTGATCGGCTGTAGTAATCCCGCTGGCCTTGTCGGTGGTGTCTTGCGTCGCTGACAGTATCGGCATGTCTTGACGTAACGGGCGACATCGGCCGTTAGGTGCGGCGAGTAATACCTTTCTTGTATCCTGGATAGCGTGCGGGAGAAACCGAGGTGCCCAGCGGTCGCATCGTCATGTACGGCGTGCAGTACTTCTGGACGCAGCGCCGACGGAACAACAAGAAGGTAGTTGGCGCGGACTGGTGAGAAGTTCTTCACGAGTAGGTTGTTTTGAAGCGTGAACGAAGACAACCCACGCTAAAATGTCCTAGGGATAACGACGGCGTGCCTTTCCAAATACTCGACTAGGGCTTTTAGCTTCGGGTGTCCTCGTTGCTGTTCGGCAAAGTCTTCCGCGCTTATTATTCCAAGGAAGGCGTCGTCATCCTCGTCATTTTGTGGCGGCGGGTCAATGGGGGCGCGTGATAGGCAATTGGCATCTGAGTGTTTTCGTTCGGACTTGTATGTTACAGTGATGCCGTATTCTTGTAGTCTGAGGCTCCACCGTGCCAGCCGTCCTGAAGGGTCCTTTATGTTAGGTAGCCAACACAAGGCGTGATGGTCGCTGACCACTTTGAATGGCCTGCCATATAGGTAAGGGCGAAATTTCGCTGTAGCTCAAACGATGGCGAGGCATTCCGTTTCGGTTGTAGAATAATTGCCTTCCGCTTTTGAGAACGACCGGCTAGCGTAAGCTATCACGTGTTCATGTCCATCTTTTCTCTGGACTAGGACGGCACCGAGGCCTAGGTTACTGGCATCAATCAGTGTGTATTTCGGTATCGGCGTGCTCGTCGAAGGGCTCAAGTACGGGCGGCGACTGCATGCGTCGTTTGAGTTCTTGAAATGTGTCGGCCGGCGGCGTTTCCCACTTGAACTCGACGTCACATTTATTTAGCTGTGTCAGTGGCTCAGCGATGCGTGAAAAGTCCTTGACAAATCGCCTGTAGTAGGCACACATGCCAAGCAATCTACGCACTGCCTTCTTGTCAATGGGCTGCGGGAACTTCGCGATGGCAGCTGTTTTCTGCGGGTCGGGGCGGACTCCAGACTTGCTGATGACGTGGCCTAGGAACAGAAGCTCATCGTAAGCGAAGCGGCACTTTTGTGGCTTCAGAGTGAGCCCTGATGACTTGATGGCCTCTAGTACTGTTGCAAGCCGCCTAAGGTGATCGTCGAAACTTTCGGCGAAGACAACGACGTCATCCAAGTAAACGAGATAGGTCTGCTACTTCAATCCTGCTAAAACCGTGTCCATCACGCGCTGGAACGTTGCAGGCGCCGAGCACAGTCCAAATGGCATAACCTTGAACTCGCACACGCCGTCTGGGGTGATGAAGGCGGTATTTTCGCTATCTCTTTTGTCGACTTCTATTTGCCAATAGCCAGACTTGAGGTCCATCGAGGAGAAGTATTTAGCGTTGCAGAGCGCATCCAACGCGTCGTCTATCCGTGGGAGGGGGTATACATCCTTCTTCGGTGATCTTGTTCAGATGACGATAATCGACGCAGAAACGTAGGGTTCTGTCCTTTTTCTTCTCCAGGACAACAGGGGATGCCCACGGGCTTTTCAACGGCTGGATGATGTCGTCGCGCAGCATTTCGTCGACTTGTTCTCTTATAGCTGCCCGTTCTCGCGGCAAAACTCGGTAAGGGCTCTGGCGGAGTGGTCGAGCGCACTCCTCGGTGATTATGCGAAGCTTGGCGACTGGTGTTTGTCGATTCCTCGATGACGTTAAAAAGCAGCCTTGGTATCGTCGGAGCAGACTTCTGAGCTGCTGTTGATTAATCGCGGGGAGACTTGGATTAATGTCGTATTCTGGTTCGGGAACCATGGTCGTCGGGTTAGATGCTGCGGAATCCGAGAGGACAAACTCATTACTGGTTTCCAGAATGTCCTCGATGTACGCGATCATCGTGCCCTTGTTGATGTGCTTGAACTCGTGGCTGAAGTTTGTCAGCAGCACTTCAGTTTTTCCTCCATGCAATCGAGCGATCCCTCTTGCGATGCAAATTTCACGGTCTAGCAATAGACGTTGGTCGCCTTCGATGACGCCTTCTACGTCAGCGGGTGTTTCAGTGCCGACCGAAATAACAATGCTGGAGCGAGGCGCGAGGCTCACTTGATCTTCGAGCACACTCAAGGCGTGGTGACCACGAGGGCTCTCCGGCGGTATCGCTTTATCTTCCGGCAGCGTTATTGACTTCGACTTCAGGTCGATGATTGCGCCGTGTTGGTTCAGGAAGTCCATACCGAGAATGACGTCTCGTGAACACTGTTGGAGGATAACGAAGGTGGCAGGGTAAGTCCGGTCATGAATGGTTATTCTTGCCGTGCAGATTCCAGTGGGCGTGACGAGGTGTCCTCCAGTGGTCCGAATTTGAGGGCCTTCCCATGCAGTTTTAACTTTCTTCAAGTGCGCGATGATGGGTCCACTCATTGCGGAGTAATCAGCCCCTGTGTCCACAAAGGTGGTAACTGCGTGGTCGTCGAGAAGCACGTCGAGGTCGGTGGTTCTTTGTCTGGCGTTGCAGTTAGGTCTCGGCGTCAGATCACGGCTGGGTCAGTGTTGAACTGAAGATGGAACGTCGCGTCTTCAAGTCGTCTTTCGTCGGTGTAGTCATGGCTTCCTGACTTCGTCGTGACGGCGGCGTGTCGTTATTATGTCGTCGAGATGGTCTCTTCGTCGCCTTCGTCGGCGGCGGAAAATCTTCGTCACTTTGACGAACAGCAACCGCACCTCCATCGGTTGCTGCTTTTAGTTTTCTGGATACGGGCTCGCAAAGTAGCCCCGTGCTGGGCCATTGTATGGACGGCGCTGCGGCAACAGGTAGTGGCCTGGTGCCGGCGGCCGGGACGGCCGTCGAGGGCTCCACTGAGTAGCGACGACGTACTCGGCGATGTCACGAGGGCGTTCTCCTTCCCGAGGGCGCGGTGCGTTGACGGCGAACCCTCGTAATCCCAGGTCGCGGTATCGGCATCGACGGTACACATGGCCGGCTTCCCCAGAGTGGTAGCAGAGCGGGCGGTGGTGAGGAGCACGCCAAACGTCTGTCTTCCTCGGGTAGCTGCGCTGGGCGACGGGTGGGCGTGCTGGTGGCGGCGTCGGTGGTTGACAGAATTGCGGCGTTACAGGGCCCTGGTGCGGTCGTGGAGGGGGACCTAGACGGCGGGCGAAGGTGGCGTAGGTCACCGCTTCTGGCTGGGGCTGCGATGATTGTGGTTGTACCTCGGAAACTCCGAGCGATCGCTGGACTTCTTCTTTGACACTTTCGGCGATTGAGGCCATTTCAGGTTGCGATGAAGGGAAGATTCTTTGAAGCTCCTCTCGTACGACTGCCCGCATGGTCTCGCGCAAGCCTTCAGTGGTCATTGATTGAAATCCGGCGTAGCTTGTTGGCTTGGTGCGTCGGTCGAATTGCCGGTTCCGCAATTCCAGTCTCTTCTCGATGCTCGTCGCCTCACGAAGAAACTCGTCGACGGTCTTCGGTGGGCTTCTTACCATTCCGGCGAAAAGTTCCTCCTTTACACCACGCATCAGTAGGCGGACTTTCTTCTCCTCGGACATTTCCGGGTCGGCGTGGCGGAACAGACGGCTAATTTCCTGAGTGAAGATCGCAATCGTCTCATTCAGCAGCTGCGCTCTGGTCTCCAGTAGAGCTTGGGCTCGCTCTTTTCGCACGACGCTTGTAAATGTTTGCAGGAAGCCGTTTCGGAACAGGCCCCACGTCGTCAAGGTGGCTTCTCGATTCTCGAACCACGTCCTGGCGGCGTCCTCCAATGCGAAATAGACATGTCACAGCCTGTCGTCGCTTGCCCAGCTGTTAAACGTAGCGACCCTCCCATACGTTTCCAGCCAGCTTTACTGGTCCTCAAATGTGGGACCGCGGAACGTCGGTGGTTCCCTGGGCTGCAGCAGCACGATGGGGGACGCTGCGGCTGCCATTGGGGTTGCCCTGGCCGCAATCTTCTTGGTCTTCTCAGGTAGAAGTCCATGCTCCGGGGTCAGCTGTTGAAGACGGCGGCTTGCTCGATGGTCCCGGACTACGTTGGTTTTCTCTTTGCGGTCCGGGCTTGGATCACGGCTTGTCGGGGGCGTCCGGTACATGAACAAAATGCACCTCCACCAGATGTCACGTGGTGGTGACGTTGAAGAACACAGTAGCAATGCTGTGAACGACAAAACTAACTTTTATTGGACGAACCTGTGCCCACAAGACAGGCTACACTTATAGCACAACGATAGCGGCGAACACGGTCGGTGATCGTCGAAAATCTGATCAACGGGTCAAGCGCGTCGGCCTTTATTCATCAATCGTCGAATGTTCCCGACTAATCGTTGGGACCCGCGTGCCTTCCACAAAGTTCTACACCATTCGCGTCAGGCGATGAAATCAGATAAGACAAAGTTCGGCGACAACAGACAGCGAATAGAAGCATGGATAACTTTCCAGAAGCTACGGGTACATGCAGGCGCGTCCCGCGCTGTGCGATAACATTTGTTAGGCGGCGAAATCTGGTCGCTCGATAAAGATAAGTACACGTGTCAGTATTACTAGCTTATTCCTTTGATTTCTGCTGTCAAAATAAGCTGGTAGCTTACGTTGAAAATCATCTTCGACAGCTTCTGCAACAACTTTAGTGCAACTGTCTCTAATTGCCAATGAAATATTGCTTGCTTTGTATAAACGGCTCGTATAGCTTGGTTGGCCTTCGTCGCGGAATCAAAAACATCTAGCTATTATTAGGATACCATCAATAGATGCTGAAAAAAACCAGTCACCACGAGAAAGACGATGAATGTCTGGGGTCGTGGCGCCAGCCAGTGTTTTAAAAATTATAGTCTTGGGTTTTACGTGTCAGAACCACGCTCTATGGCGCAGGCCGTAGCGGAGACTTCGGATCAACTTCGGCGTAGAGTTTATTTGCCGTGCACGTAATACGCGGTACACGGGCGTATTTGCATTTCGCCCCCATCGAAACGCAGCCGCATCGACCAGGATTGCATCCAGCGACCTCGTCCTTGGTAGCGCAGTGCCATAGCCCTGCGAGGCAGGGCTACGTATAGGTATCAAATCACAGTCGTTCGCACCAATCCCATCACTTCTCTTCGCCACCTATCGCGACCCGCACCCAGTAAAAAAAACTAGGCACTGCAGTTTTTCGGAGTTGAAGCTGAGCTGTTAACCCTGCCTTTAAATCTTCAGTTCAGTTACTTACGGACCAAAACAATTTTCTTGACGTTGACGTTGGAGACTTCCCTGTCACTGGACGCATTGATGCAGGAGCTCATATTTCTATTATGAGCGCTGCCTTCAGACCACTCGGAAAGCTCCCCGCTCCGGCGTCGGTATGAGTCGTCCGTCGATGGCGGTACTGTCCGTATCGTCGGCATGTGCACGCCATGTGTGAGCAACACCGACCGCCACACATCTGTCCTCTTCGCCGTGATTGCTGATTGACCACACGACCTAATTCTCGGACTCGATTTTCGCTCCGCGCGTTCGGCTCTGATCGAATGCTCTGCCGGTACGCTTTCTCTTGAGTTGCCGATTGTCTCAGAAATTTCTAACACGACCCCGTGCCGCTTGCGTTCCATCGGATTTATTCGCGTGCCAACAAAGTCATTAGCCTATATAAAACTGTCGTCTTCCCCAGCTGTTCCTGATTGAGAGTACCTTGTCACTCCTCTGCCCGACAATCCCCTGCAGCATGACGTCACCCCTGCCTCACAGTGTTCACTGTTACAGCTAACCGGACTGGCGTGCCTATTCTGAACTTTGGATTTGCCAAGCAAATTCTGCCGAAAGGTATTGCCTGGACAGCGTTGATTCTCTAGGCGACGATCAAGTGGCGGCTTTATCAATTGACGTTTGTTCCGAGCTTAGCAGGCCACTCACGCCAGTCTCGGGCGCCCATCCCAACATGCTATGTACGACTTGTACAGGTGCGACCGTAACAAGTGAAAGAGGAGGTGCTGTATTGATCGGTGTAAGGTAAACTACCACTTCATTCATTGTGAACACAAATTCTGACCTCGAAATAATTTGGGTGGCGTGCACCGCCCCTTCTAAAATTCTGATAGGTTGCTTCTATCGTGCACCGGTCTCCGATTCTTCTTTTAGTAATGCACTACATGACAGCATCGACATGGCATCTGTACTTTTCCCAGGTGACATAACTTACTTATTTGGTGATTTCAACGTTCCGCTCATTGATTGGACTACACTGCCATCGCCCTGTCATATATCAAGTGACTTCCTCAATCGGACTTGACAATCCAGCCTCTTTCAAACTCTTTCTCACCCCACACGTGGCCTGAACATTCTGATATCATCCACACGGCCACCACAGGAACAACACGTAATCTAGATTACCTGGATAGATTCGGTGGCCATCATTTACTCCAGGTGGATATAAACCTTTCCCTTTCCCTAACCGGCGTAACTACAAAATAAACTCGGGATTATAACAAAAGCAATTACGAGGCGATTGACACTGAACTGGGATCACTTCTTTTTTTTTTTAAATACTCTTCTACCGTCTTTTCGAAGCAGATCCGCAGAAGAGAACTGGTTGCTTTTCAAAAATGATTTGTGTGCATTAGTTGTCAAGTAGGTTCCACTTGTTAAAATAAGCAATGGCAAATCAAAACCCTCGCTTGCGAAATAGCTTCAGGAAATGCGGAATAAAAAAAGACGCCTGTACAATAATGCTAAGCGGTTGGGCAGTTTTTCTTATGGCTTAATTATAAAATGTACCTCAACGAATATTGCCCAGCTTTAAGCGAGCCTAAACATAACTATTATTAGAAGGATCTACCCGCACGCCTTAAAGACAATCCCGCTAAATCTTGGAAAGTGATAAGCCTTACCAGCGAGAGCCAACACGTTTCATTGCACAATGATTACAACTTCCTTCTTTCGGATACTCAGTGTCCAACGGCGTTTAATTCTTTATTTACTTTTCTATTCATGAAAGAAAATAGCACCAACATACCTTACGTAGCTGAACTTGATTACCGATTTATGTAACGGATAAAAATTCAGTTAGAGGGCTTACTAACACTCATGATTAATCTACAGCTATCTTCCTCATGCGGAGTGGATGGAATTAAAGGTAATAAACAATGCAGTAACGGTAACAAGCAAAATACTTCGTCATAAATTCCGGCAATCGCTTCAAACTGGCATGATTCTTTCTGACTGGTAGTTGGCGAAAATAATGCCAGTATTTAAGCGTGGAAATAAAACCTCATGCCAAGAATGCCATCCCATATCGCTCACATGCATTTGTTGCAAGATTCTTGAATACATTACTCCTTCTCATATTTGCGGTAATCTGGAATCTAGTAGGTTATTTTTCAAAAATGAGCACAGTTTCCGAAAGGGCTTTTCATGCGAAAGCCAGTTGTTTGAACTTATCAATGACCTGCAATATAATAGGAAGAATAACTATCAAACAGCGTGTTTCTCGACTACTCGAAGGCGTCTGACCTCGTTGCACAATCTCAATGGCTATGCAAACTTTCAGCCCAGAAATTAGACTCCCTTACATTATCATGCCTTCGTCAGTAGTATACAACCATTCACAATTTGTCTCCTTCCATAACCAACGTCTTCTCAGGTGTATCACCAGGCAGTGTACTTGCACCATTACTTCTTTCTTATATTCATTGACGATCTGTCACTCAATGTGTCTTCCTGCATTAGATTGTTTGCTGTCAACTGCATTATTTATCGTCGCATCGAGAAAACTGATGACCAGCTGTCGCTCCAAAAAGACTTCGATGTTATTAATAGTTGGTGACATACATGGCTCATGACACTAAATGTTTCAAAACGTAAAGTAATGTAGTCTGCTCGTAAACCTGGTACATCTGAGTTCACTTACGGGGAAATAATTCCAGTCTGTTCACTACAACATCGCTACTTGGGCGTATTACTCCCACCGAATGTGTCCTGGTCCGATGAAAATAATGCAACCTCAGCCAACGCTTCCAAATCACTAGGATTCTTGAGGCGTAATTTAAAATCTGCACATTTGAACATTCGCAAGTTATCATATAAAACTCTGGTTCACCCTCAACTTGAATATTCGTGTTCGATTTGGTCTCTTCATAAAATATACTCGATTGATTCATTGGAAATGATCCAGAATAGATCAAGTCGATTCATTTCAAATTACTACAGTAACCAATCCAGTATATCGCGAATTAACAAAAAGTAACACTTAAACAATCGTTGCGACATTCTCTTGGCATCATTATTTCAAAAAATTTCATCGCCGCCGCAGGTCTAAAAAAAACCATGTCTCAGTTCGCGCAGACTACATAATCATTCTAGCTATGTCCGCATTTACGGCTGAACAAATGTAATTAATAAGTCTTCGCTTCCACATGCCATCCATCGCTGGAATAATCTCCCGGATCAGATTGCCTCCCTGACTAACTACGAAAGCATCCGCCATTTCCTTGCAAATCATTTTACATTATAAAGGAATTATTACCATGCCTGCTTGCTGTCGGTATATTGGCATTGTTGTGCCATACATTTGTTTTATATAACTTTATCTTGTTGTATAGTTGCATAATGTGAGTTCATTATTTGAAACTGCTTTCTCTAAAGTATTACTTTTTTCTCTTCTTTTCTGCTTTTGTGCAGTATGTTTTTTGTTTCCATGTATTTCCCAGTACAATGTCTTCTTTTGTGTCAGTTTTCCCAGCAATATACTGGTGCTTATTGACTTATACAGCGGAGTTCATCGCCATGTATATTTCTCTTTGTGCATTACCCCTCTTCCACAATGTCTCCCACGAGGCCTTTGGCATGTTTAAATAAATATACAAATAAATAAATAGATGTAATGGTTGTGGCGGACCTGTCCTCTGCCGGCAAGCTAAAGAATTTTGAATATTTTATCGTCCTACCGATACAATTTCGATTTCGACACTCGCCCCTTAAGTCAGAGTCTCGCTCTCTCGTATTGCATTCATACTGACGATACTATAAGAGTGGCTTGTTGGGCTAGTTGGTACATGGTTACACTAGGAGACTGCCAGCAAACATGAAAGTAGAAAAAAACAGCGCTTCCTGTCGCTTTGTGTATGTCTGCTTCTCGATTTTTTCTACTTTCAAGTTTGCTGGCATTCTCCTAGTATGACGATGCTATGCCTATTCACTGAAGACCATATCGAGTTTGCACACGGGAACACCTAGTAATTCAAAACGAAATGAACCATATGCTCGGTAAAAACATCAATAAACCTTCTTCGTTTCCATGGGCGTCCCTGGTGGTGTTGGTTAAGGAGAAGGACGGCACGTAGCGCTCCTGTGTAGACTATCGTAATTTGAGCAAATTACTAAGAAATACGTATGCCAGCTCCCATGTATTGACGACGATGTTGACAACCCCCACAGTTCCAGCTTTGGAACTTAAGCTTTGTTTTGGATATTGGCAGACTGCTGTTGACTATATGTACAGAGAGAAGACCGCGTGTGTAACTGCAGATGGCCTATGCCAATTTAGGTGATGCCCTTTGGATTATGGAACACTCCGGTCACCTTTAATCTTATGATTAACATCTTGCCTCGAGGAATTAGATGGTCCGCATATCTCTGCTACGTCGACTACGTGATCGTCTTCTCCCCAACATTTGGCGCTCACCTTAAGTGTCTAATAGCCATACTTAAGGTTTTTAAAAGCGAAGCAGCAACTCCGCCAGTTAAAATGTTGTTTTGGACGCCACCAAATTGCTGTCCTGGACCATTTAGTCTATACTTCTGGAATACAGTTTGACCTCGGTATAACTCATCATGTTCCTGACTTTCCTGATTCGAAAACAGCCGTAGATGTGCGAAGTTTTGTAGGGCTATGCTTGTACTCCCGTCGTCCCATTCAAGATTTTGCGGCAGCTGCTCGACCACTTACTAATAATTTGGAGAAAGGCACACAATTCTTGTAGCCTGCTTCAGAAGTCGCCGCTTTCACTCGTGTCCGTCATCCTTCACACTTCACCACCGCTTCTCGCCCGCTTCGACCCCACTGCCCCTATAGAATTGTGTACAGATGCCATTGGTCCTGGCGCAGGCTCTGACCTAGCCCAGCGTCAGCGTGGACAGAATCACGTTATTGGTTATGTTAGCCTCCTCCAATTACCATCGGAGCGAAACTGTTCTATTATATAAAGTGCTGTTGTCTGGGCGGTCACGAAGTTCCAACCCTGCCTTTACGGTCCTCCTTTCTCCGTAGCGAGTGACCATCATGTTCTCTGCTAGCTTTCATACATAAACGATCCTGCGGGCCGGCTCGGTCAACCGCCTTTGAGGCTACAAGAGTGTTCGTATTACGTGGTTTGCAAGTCTGGCGACCTGCACCAAGACACTGTCAGTTTGCAACGCTACCCTGTTGACGACTCTGATCCCTCTAATACTGACAATGCGGCTTGCGTTTTCTCTGTATCGCAGCTCCTCGATATCGCTGACGAGAAACGTCGTGACGCCTACATCACTGCACTCATCGACTATTTTGAATACCCTCCGGCCGGTGCTGCTCTACAGCTCTTCGTCCTCCGCAACAGTACTCTGTACCGTATTAATATTCACCCGGTGGGATTTCATCCTCTACTTGGAATTCCTAAACAGCACTGCTCAACAGTTCCAGAAGAGCTTCATGATGAATGGTGGGACACCTTGGCGTATGCCGGGCCTACGACCGAGCACGCCACCGTTTTTTTTCCTGAGCCTTGCCCGTTTCGTACGACTTACTTCGCTGCTTGTGACCTGTGTCGACGACGCAAGAAGCCATTCCAGCTCCCCGCTGGGTACGTGCAGCCCCTCGACATCCCATGCGAGTCCTACCATCGTATCGGCTTAGACCTTCTCAGCCCCTTTCCCAATGCTACGTCGCGGAACAAGGGGGTTGCTGTCGCTGCGGCTACGCTACAACAAGCGCTCTTTCAACCAGTTGCACAGCTGATGCAGTTAACTTCTCCCTACACAGTACCATTTTGATGCGTGGGGCTCCGCGTCAAATACTCGTAGACCTTGGCCGTACGTTTTTGTCCGAAATTATTGACCACATTAGGCGTGTCTGCTCTATATAGCATAAGCTGTATTCACAAGCGAACGGCCTCACTGAACGTTTGCACCAAGCCCTTAGAGACATGCTATCGAAATACGTTTCAGCTGACAGCCATGACTGGAGCCTTACTCAGCCTCACATTTCCTTTGCTTACAACTGCTCCCGTCTCGAAACTGCTGGCTAATCCGTTCTACCTCTGGCATGCCCGAGATCCGACGCTAGCAACAGACAATGTGCTTCCGACCACCAAAGCTTTAACTATCGAATATGCCTGTGATGCCATGGCCAGTGCTGACCATGCTCGCCAAGTCTTAAGAGAACCAAGAGTGGCGCTACTACCTCCGTCCCCACGCTGTTTATTTTTTGCACGGCACCATCGTGTTGCTGGGGTCAGCATCTCGAAAGTTACCCTTTGGGAAAAACTACTCTCCTATTACACTGGCCCATATCGCGTGCAGCGCCAAGTGACAGATATCACCTATGTAATCATACTAGCGACGACCATTACGTCCTCTGCTCCCTTACAGAAATACCTATTAACATTATTTAGAACTCCTACCAACTCTTTATTTACTTTACTGACAGTCTATTTAGATTTACATACTAGTAACATTTGTTCATCCACTGTCGAAACACGTCTTTCTTTTGTATAAATATTATTTTAAGTACACACTTAGAAAATTCCGTCTTACTTTTGTATAAATAATCATTTAAATACACCCTTAAAAGACTTCCCTCTTACTTTTCTATAAAGAACATTTGTTTATACGCAGTTAAAAGGCTTCCTAATCACATTTGTAGACATAATATCTTAAGCACATCGTTAACATGCTTTCTTCCAACTTTTGTTTAAATAATAACTTCAATACTCTATCAAAAGGCTTGTTACTTTTGTGTTAAGTATGTTTTCCTATACATCATCAAAATATTCTTTTTTTCCAGCAAGGACATGTATTCTCAGTATGTCAACAGCTCGTACTATTTGCTGAAAAATATTTAGAATGGGTAGTAACTTGAAAGCTTTCGATAAATTATTCTAACACATTGATGTGGACACATGGCATACTCAGGAATCAAGCTCTTTGTTTTAAATCACAGTTCCAATCCAAGTCGGTGGCGAATTGCTGGCAGAGTACTGCTAAAATGTTTAAAGAAAACTCTTATTAAAAGTAATTTTTAAAGGTTCTACTGGACTAAGTGAGCCTGCGGCGACGTCAGCACACTTCCAGAAGATTAGCTTGCGCTGCACCAACTGACCGACGTGATGATAGCGGAGTACTATGCAGGCCGCACACCACTTACACAGCTTTATGCCGGCCTTAGGGGCGGTTAATTAAGGGTCCATTTAACCTCGAGCCGTGATTCCGCCCGCCTGCCACACGTGTGCGGTCGTGCGGGAAACTGCGCGTTTCGCACACTGGCGCACAAATTTCGGTAAATATTGGTCTCGCCCGTGGAGTGCAAACCAAAACGTGTGTACCAGTCTGCGAAATCTTCAAGTTCTCGCCCGACCACACGTGTGCGGCAGGCGGGCGGTGTGGCGTGCGGCTGGAGCGCAAATCGGCCCTACAACCTGTGGCATTGTCCACGTCGCCAGGCTAAAGCCCTATAACTCTCCACGCGCCTAACTTATGGGACAGCGCCGGGACGACGCTTTTCCGCCGGTGCCATTGGCAGGCGCTGAAAAGACGAGCTGCCGCGCAATGACGATGGAGTGTCTCGGCTTTTGGTGAGAGGTGTCACTTAGATAATGGATCATTCATATCTATAACAGTAGACACCTTAAACCCCATTTGCAATATAATTATTTCATTTCACCTTATTTATTCAAAAAGCATTCGTAGCATGTTTTTCACCGCCCGATTCATGGCCGATCTCTGAGAGTGGGTGGCGCCATTTCGCTAGGGAACAAGAACAAGAGTTTCTGTCTTGCCCTGTGGCTGCAGTGTAAGTCTAAATAGTTTCTTTTCTGTGTGTCAACAATACTCACCAAATGGATTCTGTTTCAGCTACAGCTAGAAATGCTGTATTTGCAGAAGTTTGTTAACGCAGAAGTTCAAGGGGGACGTACGCATTTGTTGAATTAATGCTTGACATTGAGCCTGTTTCCATAATAGGCAAACCTTAGTTTCCGAACTTGCGGGTACATTTCAGGAACTGTGTTGTGCGTATAAAGCGCCACATGCCTTTGCTGTCAGGTTCTCCTCAGAGGCGTTTCTGCGTGAACGAAACCTGCAAACGCAGTGTCACAAATCCAACGCTTCCATGGCGCGATTAGAATAGCTTCTCCCAAGAAATAAGGTTAGTGTAACTGTAGTACATTGCAGGCTTTTTTAACCAGCTTAAAGAACAGTGTAATAAGGTACACGGGTGAGCTCGTTGCTGTCGTCGCTCTGCCTTATTCACAGAAAATGGACGGACTCCATGCTGCTGCGACAGCGGCACAACTGCTCAAGTGCACACCGCTGGTTATCATCGTGCTCTTTGGCGGCGTGCAGACTGCATCGAACAACTACCCCAAGCTTCCACGCAGCCCATACTGGACTCTCCTGGATGTCACACATATGGTGAGAACGTAGCAATACAAAAACTGTGCTTCGCCTATTCAGTCGTTTGATGCCCTTCGAGTCTAAAGAAGAACCGAAAACTAGACAAACGCTCGATTTCTATGGATGGAATAGCGTCGCTTGTGCTTGTGTATCCGAGTGTTTTTCCAAGTGAAAAACATTTGCGGAGTATTAAATGACCTGCTGCCTGCATGGTGTAATATAAACTTACAATATGCATATGAACCTAAACTAGGACTAAGGTAATGAGGATAAACTGCACATAACAGGCTCTGCATATCAAGCATTTTAGGATATTGTAAAAAGATTTACTGGCGTCCTATTTACTGATATTTTAAGGAAAATGATTGATTATCCCAGTCACATGTTGCGTGCCGTGTCACCTGGCGCGTTGAGTAATGAATTCCGTTACAAGCGGTACATTATTACATTGTAAGCGCTTGTCATTCGGGCTTTGTTTTACGTGCAAAGTCATTTGCACTGTTCTGGTGAAGCAATCAGCTTCCCTACGTTTGAGTACTAGTTATGCACTTACAGATTAAATTCGCACATTTAATCTTTTCCTTTTGTTTCTAAAAGACAAGCCATATGTGAGCACATATTGTCATAAGAGGGTCGCGAAAAAGTAGTTCCTTCGTTTGCAATGTTCCCAACATCATCTCACAGCAGAAAACCTTCACGTTAGGCCCCCTATCGCACTGACAAAGTACAGGATAATGAGACAGGATAATTTGGGAACGCAGGAAATCAGGCAGGGGTACAAGTGGCAAGCGTCCTGTACTGACGGATAATAGTTAAATCAGGCCGTGCAACCACTATTTCGAATAATTCGTGGTTCAGAAACACGACCATATGCGGTGATTTTAGCGTGACACACTTTAGTGACCACACTGGCCACAGTGTAGCGACCACTCTGCTGTCACCGTTACTGGTTGCCATGGAGTTAAGCAATGTAAAAAGTGTCGGAGCTGGGGCTCTCTGTACGTCGGAAATTAAAGTGCATAATAGAGCATTCAACAATGGTGTGCCCTTGCATTGAAAGGCAGAAACCGTGGCAGAAGAGCAAAACGCGAGAGAACGTTGAGCTTGGTAAAGCTACGAAGGAGAGATGCATTGAGAGATGAGAAAAAAAATTAGGGCGCCACTGGCGACATTCGCGCCTTCCGTTGAGCTGTAGGAAAAATGGTAAACAAATGAAGCGAGTAATAGCTGACGATATTACTGTGCATGCTTCTTGTTCGACGTGTTACCTGCGTGAATGATACGCGGATTTCTACTGAACAAGTCATGTGCTCTTTTTTACCCTACCCAATGATAAACTTTTCGCAGTATAGAACTGAAGTGAGCGTTAATAGGTGAAAGTGAGAGAATCTTCTGCCGTGAGAGGACTGTGCCGCGGTGCGTTTACTTTTTTTTTCCGATAGAAATTGCAAGAATAATAATTTTTACTAGATTTTGCTCGGCGTGGACAAAAAGTGCCACAGAGAATATATGTCGCCGATGTCCGCGCATCGCATCCCGCTGTAATTAAGAATCAGTAGCGCATGCTTGGAGATGCTACCTACGGCTAATTTTCTGAGTTGGGTTACACAAACAGCGCCTTCTAATAAATTGTGGCCAATTCTTCACGCCGTTTAGACTGCGAATTAAGAAGTACGAAAAAAAAAAAAGGTACGCAGCCTGCAAAGCGTTGTTTATTTGGCAGTTCACGAAAAAGGCCTCCGAGAGAAAGGTCTACTGTCAGGCCTTTCTCCTTTTTCGCCTGTTACACTGTCATACAGATGCACGCAATATAAAATTCTTTCATCCGTTACCAATTTCAACAATAGATGAAGGACAAGACTCTTAAAGGAATCAGGAAAAGGAAGAGGGAGGAAGCGTTCACGCGCACAGTAGCACACACTGGTTGTCCTTAAGTCTTAATTATTGGACTCGTTTAGTTCAAGCAAGCCCACGTGGCACTCTGTGACTGTTAAGGTTGTTGCTATATTAGTTGGGGAATAATCAGGACCGGTGAAGTTCTTTTGTTTTTCATGCATCGCCCGACCTTCAACGGTGGGTTGTTTTCAAAAGCGGCTCTGTTTCCTTTCGTATAGGGCAGAAACTGCTATTTTAAACATAGATGCTACCATCAGTACTAAAACTTCCGACGTTCATTCGAGTCTGTGTTTTCGGCTGTTCCACTTTTCTGTAGCTTTTTAATATTGTGTGTACACAGTGATCGCGTCGTCCTTCGGGATGGCGGGCACACGTCCCGTGCAGCTTCCCGTCGACGCAGTTGACCCAGCTGCTGCTCGGCCAGTTGGTGCCCTCTGTACTACGGCCGTCACCGACGTGGAGCTTCCAGATTCGGCAGATGACTCCACGGTGACTGAGATGGATTCCGACAGTAGCAGCTTCACGCCTGTTGAATCGCGCCGCCTGAAAAGGAAGTTGCGCCGGACATCAACAGCTGGTGAGTCGACTACAAAGACTGTTGACAAACTTGGCGCGTTACGCCGGACATCAGCAGCGAGGGAGTAGCCTGCAGAGAATGTTGACGCACCTGACGGATTCTCTGTGGCTTTCGTAGCCACAACGGAGACGGCTAATTTGAATACCATTAACAGACAGCGGCTGTCCCAATTCTTCGACCAGCTGATTCCGGGACAAGTCCAAGAGGTCAGAATCAACGCTTGGAAGAATGTCCTTACGGTAGATGTGAAATCTCGGGCGTCCGTGGACAAACTGAAAGAAATTGGAGTGTTAGGCGGTATGCCGGTCCGCCCCTATCTCTCTCACGGAAAACGGACTTCCGCTGGAGTTATTACAGACGTAGACCCTGAAATAACGGACAGCGACCTGCGGACACTCATCAAATCTACGGCCAAGATAGTCAAGATTCATCGTTTCGGCCGATCACGGTGTGTTAAAGTAGTTTTTGAAGCCGACTCTATCCCATCCCACGTCAAGGTGGGCTATGTGCGGCATCCTGTCCGTCTGTATGTTCCCAAGCCTGTTCAATGCCACAAATGCAACAGGATTGGCCATGTGAGTGCTGTTTGCAGAAATGAAATATCCTGCCGTCGATGCGGCGGATCACACCAGCATGACACTTGCAAGACGGAGACAGTCAAGTGCACTAACTGCTTCGGCGCTCATGAGGCGACGGCTAAAGACTGTCCTAGGATGAAGAACGAGAGGCTTATCCTGAAGAAGATGGTAAAAGACAACTCAAGTCACCAAGAAGCGGCCGCGTCTATTCGTCGCCGCAAACGTCGTTCCCGACACCGACGCCCAGAGTCACACGTCACTAGTCTGTCTCAGCCGCCGTCACAGCAACTCTCAGCTCCGTTGCCTCAACGTATTGAGCCGCAGAATGATAAGACGCCGCCTGATGCAGCGCCCTATATTACCACGGTGGTTCAGAAAGATGCGGGTACATTATCCACCTCCTCTGATGTGGAATGGCCTGCTCTGTCATCCAAAGTCGTCGAACCAACGCGTCCATCATTCCGTGCCGGTCCAGCGGACAATAAGGACAAGCCGGAAGGCCAGCAGGTGAACGTTCTTCTGAAACAACTTTTACATTCCATGCGCACGCTGCTTTCAGGCCTCAATACGCCAACAGGAAGGGTTGTTGTTCAGTTTTTGGATGCAATTGAGCCGCTCTTAGCGGCACTGCAGTGATTCATTATGGCGCTACCACAGAACCCCTCCTCTGTGTCGATGCACATGCGTCGCAGTGTAGTGATGCAGTGGAATGCCCGAGGCCTGCGTGGTCGCCTAAGTGACTTCCGACAGCGCGTCCAGAAATATCGCTTCCCCATGATTGTTATATGTGAGCCCAACATGCCTTCTGCTTTCCGCCTTTCTGGATATGTATTGCTGTGGTCTCGAGAAGCTGATGAAACCAGCAAGGTATTAGTGTGCATACGCCGAGATATTCCACACTACCGCCTTGTCCTCCAGCACCATAACACGAACCACTACATTTGCTTGACGTTAACGCTTAAAGGGCGGGTCTTCTCGATACTCGGCGGCTACATTCCACCCAGAGATCACATTGATTTCTTGTACCTGTCCTCAGCAATCCAGAGTTGCACAGCTCCCCATATTATTGTGGGCGACTTCAATGCTCATCACCCCCAATGGGGAAGTACAGTAATGAATAACCGAGGCAAAGCCTTGTCCGACTTTATGCACTCACAGGATTTCGTCAATGTTAACGATGGCTCTCCTACGTTTCTGCGTGGCACGTCCTATAGTAGCTGCTTGGACCTGACGTTTGTTTCCTCCCGACTACAGTCTTCTATTAGCTGGTTCAGTGATGTGGAAACACATGGCAGTGATCACATACCAACGTATATCTGCGTCAAGTGGTTCGCACCTACCCCTTCGTCTCATGTGCGGTGCACTGACTGGCCCACTTTTAAGACATTCGTGGAGAATTCCTGTGCGAATCTCGAGTCACCAACGCAAATAGAAGACTTGATCACGTCTGCCCTCGGTGAGGCCACGCGGACCATATGTGCACCTTCACCGGGGTCTCCTATCGACGTGGAATTCGAGAGGTTGCGCGCAGTCCGACGGCGCGCTGAAAGGAAATATAGAAGGACGAAATCCACGTGCGATCTCGCCCTTTGTCGCCGAGCTCAACGACAAATAAAGCGCCATCTCGAGAAATTAGGAAGGAAGCGCTGGAGAAAGTTCTGCTCATCACTGGATCCTCGCAAGCCGCTGTCACGTATTTGGCATGTAGTCAGGAGCCTACGTTTTCCCCCACAAGAAAGGTACCCTTTCAGAGCTCTGGCCCTTTACCAGCGCCGCAATGATGTAGAGGTAGCGGACGACTTCTGCAAAATGATTGTGGGCACAACTCAACCAGCCTCAATCCAATTCGAAGTTTTTGCGCCACCTTCCTCAAGTGACCACTACGACTTGCTCTTTACAATGCCCGAATTAGAGGCTGCTCTTGCGTCGTGTCGGCATTCATCTGCTCCTGGCCCTGACGGGATCTCGTACTCGTCTCTGTCTCACCTTGGCAGGGCTGGTCGCACTGCACTGCTCAATTATTACGACACATGGGTCTCCGGTATTGTTCCGCAGCAGTGGAAGATCAGCCGCCTGGTTGCTCTCTTGAAGCCTGGAAAGACACCTTATGAGCTTACCTCATACCGCCCAGTTGCATTAGCCAGCTGTGTTGGCAAAGTTATGGAACGAATGGTCCTGGCGAGGCTCGAATGGTTTCTGGAAAGAAATGATCTTTATCCGAACATGATGACTGGTTTTCGGCGGGGTTGTTCTTCAATTGACAGCGTCATTGACCTCGTTACGACAGTGGAACATGAAAAACGTCAACGCCGACTCGTCGCCGCTGTTTTCTTAGATATCAAAGGGGCCTACGACAACATCCTTCATGAAGCCATTCTCGATGTCCTAGATGACTTGGGTATTGGCGGCCGGCTCTACCTGTGGATTGTGAGCTACCTCAGCGGCCGTGTCGTTTACATGTCCACGCCTGACGGAGACACTAACCGTCATCAGGTATGCCGTGGAGTTCCTCAGGGAGGAGTTCTCAGCCCAACATTATTTAATGTGGCACTGATTGGCCTGGTGAGCGAGCTTCCACCTCACATCCACATCAGTGCATATGCAGATGACATCTGCATCTGGGCTTCTGGTGCAACACGCCCACAACTACGTGCGAAATTACAACGGGCTGTGTCATCTACTTCACGATACATACGGCGTCAGGGTTTGTGCTTAGCTGCCGAAAAATGTGCTGTGGTTGCATTCACGCGCAAATCCGTCTGCCGCTACCCGATCTCCATTAACGGTGTCATAATACCTTATGTCTCCCACCACAGATTCTTGGGCATTATCATCGACCGCGGTTTGTCATGGACGAGGCATGTTAATATGTTGAAGCAAAAACTCAATCTCTTTTGCCATGTTCTTCGCTTCGCAACAGGCATGAAATGGGGCCCCACGGAAGGCTCATTACTAAGACTTTATCAGTCTCTTTTCGTAGGCTACATTCGATACAGCCTTCCGATACTCTCAAACTTGAGCATTTCCTGCTTACGGACATTAGAGAGCGTCCAAGCGCAGGCACTAAAAATATGCCTCGGGTTGCCACGGCGTGCCTCCAACAAAGGCACAATTGAGGAAGCCCACGTATGCCCATTACCGATATACCTGTCCCACGAACCACTTCGTGAGTATTTACGCTTACTGACACGACACCATTGCCATCCATTGACGTCGGTTCTACATGAGCGACCGGACAGCAGTTTCACAAGTGCACTCCGCTGCCATCTACCCCACATAACATCAGGCTATGCCCTTCCATATCACCCCGTCAAACCACCATGGGTGATGGTTCAACCTTCCGTATGCGTACATGTCCCCGGCATACTGAAGAAATCATTGGTTCCGGTCAGTGGACTACAACAACTTGCTCTCGCGTACATCTGGTCAGAATACCAGACATATGTTCATGTTTACACAGACGGCTCCGCGTCACCTAAGGCATCGACAGCAGCTGTGGTGATACCAGCCCAACAGATGACTCGAGGTTTCATACTAGACCATAATTCAACATCAACCGCTGCAGAGCTTGTGGCTATTCGGGAAGCGATTCGCCACGTCTGCGGGGAAAGACCTCAAGAGTGGTGCATTTTCACGGACTCAAAACCTGCGCTGCAAATTTTGGGATGCTTCCTGCGCCACACCGCATATCAGGTTCTGGCCCTGCAGATCACCGAGCTACTTTCATACGCTCAAGAAAAACACCACCGCATAGTGTTCCAATGGATCCCGGGACACTGTGGGCTCAACGGTAATGAGATGGCCGATGCTGCAGCAAGGCGCGCCCTCAGCAATGGCCTGCGAACTGTAGTGCCATTCTCCAGACCGGACATCACATGCCTCCTGTCGGAATTAATGAGGAGTGCGACGAGAAAATACTGGGCCCAGCCAGACGCTCGTCACGTCCGCCTTAAAAGCCTGGATCCCGATATGAAATTTCCTATTCTGCGTGGAATTCCACGCCCTCATACATGCCTGATACACAGACTGCGATTAGGCGTCGCCTTCACGCGAAAATATTTGCACATTATTGGACGGACAGACTCCCCGGACTGTTCAATGTGTGGCGCTGTAGAGACTATAGAACATGTGCTCGTGGTGTGCCCTGAGTATGCGCGAGAAAGACTGATATTGGCAGGTACATTGAGACATTTACACAATGGACCACTGTCGGAGGACCTCTTGCTAGGCGCGTGGCCACAGAGTTGGCAGACGACAGAGACAATGCGTGCACTTTCACGTTTCCTAGGTGACACGGGCCTGGACTCACGCCTGTGATACCAGTTGTGTAATGTGTCATTCACCTCGTTCCTCCCATTATCATCCCCCATTGTGACCCTTTTTCTTCCCCTCTTCCCCTTCCCGTACGTAGAGTAGCAGGCCAGATGCTCCATTATCCGGCCGACCTCTCTACATTTCCAATCATTAAAATATTTCTTCTTCTCCCTTCCTTCTCCTGTCTACTATAGCGAATACTCTCCACAAGATATCCTCTTATTCGTACCTGTCAGGGGGGCAGCGCACGTTATAGTTTCTTCCTGACTTTTTCTAGTTACCTATGTATTTATTGGAGTGAGTCGTACTAAATTTGCGAAGCGCTTGGCGGGCACTTTGTGAAAGGAAGATACGAATCAATGATCAATAAGCATGACGAGTAAGATGAGTTGAAGACGCTCTAAACTAAATTCGCGATTTGAAAAACCTTTCTTGGAAAAACACTAAATAACAACTGGTTATTTGTTTACACGTATTTTTATTGCACTGGTCTCGTTTTTAACTGTTCTGCCGCCTTAACGACACATTGGTGCACTCAATAGCAGCCAAACGTATACAAGCTATAGATGAATCAGTTGTGAAATACAGAACTTCTCGCCATACTAATCTCAATCAGAAAAAAAAGTCAAATAAGTTTGTATAAGACTTACACACCGATTTAATGATTTGAAGCGGTTGGATGTGGATTTATGCACGTTAGACTGAGGTATGTTAAATGTTTTATACCGTAGCTCATCCTGCTAAAAGGAATATTGAAATGATCATGCCTGAAATTTTATTACGTGATATTTGGTAGGCACCATCGATGACCAATAAAAATGTATTTCTCAATCGCATCCCCTCTGTGTATATCGAGCTGAATGCCGTATCATCATCATCATCATAATCATCATCAGCCTGGTTGCGCCCACTGCAGGAAAGAAGCCTCTCCCATACTTCTCGAACTACACCGGTCTGTACTAATTGTCGCCATGTTGTCCCTGCAAACTTCTTAATCTCATCCGCCCATCTAACTTTCTGCTGCCCCCTGCTACGCTTCCCTTACCTTGCAATCCAGTCCGTAACCCTTAATGGCCATCGCTTATCTTCCCTCCTCATTACATGTCCTATCCACGCCCATATTTTTCCTGGTTTTAACTAAGATGTCATTATCTCGCGTTTGTTCCCTCAAACAACCTGCTCTTTTCTTATCCCTTAACGTTACACCCATCAGTCTTCTTTCCATAACTCGTTGCGTCGTCCTCAATTTAAGTAGAACCCTTTTCGAAAGCCTTCAAGTTTCTGCCCCCTGCTGGTACTGGTACTGGTAAGACACAGTTGTTATTCACTTTTCTCTTGAGGGATAATGGCAACCTCCTGTTCATGATCCGAGAATGCCTGCCAGACGCACCCCAGCCCATTCTTACTCTTCTAATTATTTCGGTCTCATGATCCGGATCCGCGGTCACTCCCTGCCCTAAGTAGATGTATTCCGCTACTACTTCCAGTGTCTCGCTACCTATTGTAAACTGCTGTTCTCTTTCGAGTGTTAAACATTAGTTTAGTTTTCTGCAGAGTAATTTTCAGACCCACCCTTCTACTTTGCCTCTCCAAGGCAGTGAGCATGCATTGCAATTGGCCCCTGAGTAAGTAAGCATGGCAATATCATCAGTGAATCGCAGGTTACTAAAGTATTCTCCATTAACTCTTATCCCCAGTTCTTCCCAGTCCAGGTCGCTGAACGCCTCCTGTAAACACGCTGCGAACAGCATTGGAGAGATCGTATATCCCTGCCTGACGCCTTTCTTTATTGAGATTTTGTTGCTTTCTTTATGGAGGATTAACAATTTCCGGTTGCTGTGGAGCCACTATAGATATCTTTCAGTATTGTTACATACGGCTCGTCTACACCCTGACTGCGTAATGCCTCTATTACTGCTGAGGTTTCGAGTGAATCAAACGCTCTCTCGTAATCAATGAAAGCTGTATATAAGGGTTGCTTATATTCCGCACATTTCTCTATCACCTGATTGATAGTGTGAATATGGTCTATTGTTGAGTAGTCTTTACGGAATGCTGCCTTGTCCTTTGGTTGACAGAAGTCTAAGGTGTTCCTGGTTCAATTTGCGATTACTTTAGTAAATACTTTGTAGGCAACGGACCGTTAACTAAATGTCATATATATAGTAAAATTTCAGGATACCGTGCTTCAAGAAAAACTGTTCCGTGTGATCGCGGCGTGCAACGTTTTCAATGCAGCGAACTGCTTGTTTTTGCAGTTGAATTACTCAATCCAAATTTAATTTACTTGTGGTCCTTAATTTCGGTAGACAGCAGCTAAGATGTGACTAATTTAACGCGTAATACAAACGGCGTTTTGACCATGCGAGATCAAGGTGCATAATTCTAAACAACACACCTATAGTCCAAAAAATATTAGAATCAATCTTGGTTTCTTCGCATGCAACTCTAAGGAGTTCATCAAAATAACACAGACAGTTAAAGACCGAAGTATGCTATTGACAGTAGTATCGACTGTGTTTTAAAGTACTCGTAGGCTGTTACCTGAAACACTATGTGTGTCGTCAGCATATAGAACTATATCTGGAGTAAGTGGTATGATAATATCATTTTCTTGTATGATAATTGTTGATAATTTACATACTTTTATCGGTGGCCTTGTACCTTCGGCACGCAAGAGCAAATAACAGTTTCCGTGAGGTTTACGACTGCTTGGCCGTAGTGAAAATAATTAGTCCAGTCCAACCACTGCCTCATTTACGCCACATATTGCGTTTCAGGCCTATTTCCAGCTCTCTCCAATTGTTCGGTGTTTCGTGCCACAGGACAGGCATATGCATAAAAATTCTGAGGTTGCACGTGGAGCCCACGTGCACGCACTTAACAATTCTTAGGGTGCCATCAACTATAGTAGAAGAGAATTTGTGTACGCGTATCGTGTAACATGCTACACTTTCAACTCAAATATAATGTGTATACATGCGCCAGCCAATTACGTTTGTTTAATTCGGTACGTACGCCAAGCGCTTTCCATTTTCCTACGTGTTTAAGACGGAGAATATTACCGTCAATATGTCTGGGTAATTGGTTTGAGAATAAGACATGAACGGCTTGCCAAGCTTTATTGAAGATAGCTATATGAGTACTCAGCCAAAAGTAGTACTTCAGCCAGAAACAACGATCTTTTGTCTTCCACTGAGGGCAGCTACATTACCAGAGCAATGGCCCTTAAGCTATAAGCAGACTCAAGGTTTTGTGTGCGAAACCTCTATTGAATTCTTAGGTTGTCAAAGAGTATACTTCTGTTGTTCACGCACAAATTTCGCATCAGCACTAGTTGAAGTCTAGCAATCCATGCGGTGGACTACATTTCCGGTATACTTGAGCCACGATAGTTTTTGGCCACCAGTGCCAAGTATATACATCTGCCATAGACATTGTATTGGCTTACTCAGCTGTTCTCGAATGTTATCCGACGCTTCCAGAAAGCAAAATTTTCAAAAATAAGAAAGGCGCAATTTTGCCCGTAAGGCGAAACATCGATTGCGACAGCAATGGATGCTTACGACAGCTATACGAAATCAGGATAGTAGTTTCATCGGTTGTATAAACTTGTAAACCTTCGCTAACTAAATTAACACTCATGGCGTCCCGCGCGCACAAGCAAGTATGAGCACTTCTCATTCGATGACCGCGGCAACTCGCTGTCAAAATGTTGTAATAAGGAAGTGCGGCAGCGGCAGTGAGCGAATTGACCTTCGTGCGGCTTCTCGCTTCCACGCGAGCTAAGCACCGAAAACGCAGTGCACACGAAGTTATCAGCCCTCGATGCACTATCCCCTAACGCAGATCACTTACAAGACAGGGCCCGCACGGCAGCGCCATACGCAGCAGCCACGGGATTGAGCCACCATCGTCGACAAAAGATCGAGGCGACATCGCCGGCTCACTCTCGCACGCTTACGCTCACACATACAGCATCCGACCGGCGGCGACGATGTTCTCGGCCCTGCATTTTATACGGAACATCATGGCGACGCTGATGGTACGGCAGGAATACGCCTGGAGTGTCCATACTGCCGCAATAACGTCTATCACCTAGTGCGAGTCTACCTGAATAACAGCAAATATAAAGGGCTCTACGTTCTTAGAAAGGCGGCTAGTTGTGTCAGATTTAAGAGCCAAGGAATTACCATAGCGACGTAGTGGCAGTTTTCAAACAGATTTGTAAAGACGAAATCTAGGCTTGCAACACAGTGGTAATTTCCTCAAACCGCATCCTTGATTCTAACCCATTGCCCTGATCCACCTTTGACCTGACACTGAGGCTGATTGGCGATGGCGTTCTTTTGGTGAGGACAAGGTCGCGGGTTGGACTCTCGGCCGTGACAGGCCACGCTTGAATGTGGTCGAAATGCATGATTGCTCATGCTCTTGCATTTAGGTGCAGGTTAAGCCCCGCCAGATGGTCTAAATCTACGATCTTCTACTACGGTGTGCCTCAAATTCGCAGTGTTGATTTGAAAAATTAAACGCTCTCGGATAAGTCAGATCTGCCTGTGACATTTGGTAGACATTCATCTGATTAGGTCGGAAAGAATTTACGCTGAATCTCCTCTGCGAGTTTTTTAAGTATGCATAAATATTGTGCCACTTGCTCATCTGACACTCATGTGTCATTATCAATGTTATGAAACCTGATCTGACCACTAAAAACAACAGCGCTGCGGCGCCGGGAACTCGGATCCTGGCTGCTTAACGCATGACGTATCGCACATGATGCACATCAAAGAATTACAATATAAAAAAGAAAAAAAGTAATATATTTGTTCGGTATGTGTGCCATGTGGAGCATTGCCGTAGCAGCAGCTGTTACTCTCGAACAAAAACTTCATTAAATTTGCCTTGAATAACGCATGGCAGCTGGTTGTCAGAAGATAGCTTGGTACAGACAGGTTAGTTTACAAATTGATAAGCCTCAAAGTAGATGTCAGAATTGTTGAGATGCTTGCTCTAAGCAGCCTACTCACGTTTTGAATAATAAAGAGAAAGAGTTGGTTCTGTAAGTCCACCTATAGTTGAATTCTCGGATATTACGTCCCAAAACCGTGATTTGTTTATGAGGCAGGTTGTAGTGGGGACTCCGGGTTTCGGCCACCAGGGTATCTCTGCCGTGGCCTCAATGCACGGGACAAGGGAATTTTTGCATTTCGCCCCCATCACAAGCTATAGTTGATGTATCATACTCGAAACAGCATGAATTTTTGGGCGGTTTTGTGGAGAAGAGCAGACATGAGTTTCTTAGCGACACAACAAGATCAATAATACACTGCACTGTCTTTAAATGCTTTTTTATTTCTTAGCCCCATTCTTACAATCAATGTGTCAGAAAATCAAAATGCTAGCAGCGGTTGCGATGAACATACCAAAGGGCCTGCCGTATTTCACAACCAAATAACAAAGAAACTATGAAGAATTCTATAAGGAATCTGATGAAAGCATTTTATTCTGCCTATGTCAAGCTTCTCAAGCGTAGGCAAAGCAAAAATCTGCACAAAGGGAAGCATGGGTAGTATTCGGCTTATATAATGTAGCTACGATCTAGTCGGTCACATAGTCTTCAGACATAAAACAAGTTATATGTACTAGATGAAGCTATCAGAATGCACTGCATTTTTTTACAGAAACAAAATTGTAAGTTGTTCCATGGCTCTAATACTCCTTGCCGTATTTCTGCGATTACAATATTTTTCTGCATGGTTATAAAGCACACCTGAGAGCGCATTGTGTAGACTTCATCATACGAAAATATTTCCGCTATTGAACTCCTAATCATACTTTTCTTTAAGAAGGTATATTTGGGAATTTATGGCCTAACAAAGGCTTTTTTACATTTGTCGCAAGAAAACGAAAATTACCCGCATCGAGGTTACTGTTTCTTTCTGAGTACTGATCTACTTTCACCCCGCAGGGGCGTCTGCGTGAGTAGGCGTTTGGTGTGTTGCGACACCACGTACCCGAGCACATGAGGGTTGGAGCCTCCCGCGTGTAGCCGTGCGCGGCTTAGCCGTGTTCGGGGAAAGGGGGATTATGGGGGTTGAGCCGATGCCGGGTGTTCGGACCTTTAAGGCCCCCCGGCGGGGGCAACACACTTCTTTGGCCTCTGCTTCACGTAGGCGGCACCCCCGGACTTGCCCACCCGGGGGAAATCGGTAGTCGCCTCTTCCTGTCTCTTTCTCCTCGAAGCTTCGTCTTTCTCTTTCACTGCCTGGCCTTTCCTATCTTCTTCTCTCTTTTGTTTACTCCCTTTCTCCTTGGCGGCAAGGGTTAACCTTGTGTGGCTATCCTAGCTTGGGCACACCATATTTGGTTATAGTGACGGCGTACGACTGGCGTCGTGCAGACTTGTACACAAGCTCTGCCACGTCCCCTCGTTGGGCTCCGTGGTGGGCAGTCGGCGCTGTTGCCGAACATACACAATTTTCTCATGGCAGCGCAAGCCTCTATTCTCTATGATCGGCGTCTGAAAAGATGCCGCATCGAAGCAACGTTCCAGTTCTCTTTTCGGAGCAACGCTCCATAATTTCCCAAGTTCTATGTACTGCACAGCGAAAACAACTTACCCGTGAGAAACCTCTCTCCATTCCTAGTGGCCAAGTGTCTAAAAGAAAAAATGGGACTTACATACAAAGCCTCAAAAATGTCTAGCGGGGACCTCCTCCAAGAACTAAATGATAAAGATCAAGCGCAAAAGCTCACAGAACTTAGCAGTATTGGTAACGCAACAGTGACAATTTCACCGCACAGAACACTAAATACAAGCAGGGGCGTGATATCAGCGGAAGATTTCATTGGCGTAAGCGACGAAGAACTGGAAGGTATCCAGGACCAAAATGCTACCAAAGTCCAAAGAATTGTCATCCGCAGGAAGGGCCAAGAAATCCCCACAAAACATGTTATACTCACCTTCGGAACAAGTGTAATGCCTACCTCGCTGAAAGCAGGTTATGTAAAGGTAAAGGTTAGACCATATATCCCGAACCCTAGACGATGTTTCAAATGCCAAAGGTTTGGTCATGCTTCGCATGCATGTCGAGGACGAAGTACTTGTGCTAAATGTAGCTCCAGCGATCATCAAACTGAGAATTGCACCTCTGCCCCACTTTGTGTTAACTGCAAGGGTGATCATCCAGCTTATTCGCGGTCCTGCCCTTGCTGGAAAAAAGAAAAAGAAGTCATTGCACTAACTGGTAAAGAAGAAATATCGTTCTTCGAAGCCAGAAAGCGACTGTTGTACCTTTCGCTACGCAGCCAATGTGACGAAGGTGGGGGCATCGTCAAAGAGCAGTCCTGCGAGCCCACGCACAGTGGTCCCGTAGTGACACCTCCCGCCTCCGTGGTGGAAGCAGCCAGTGTTGCTCCATGATCCTCGCAGGCCCTGCAGACACGAGTCCCGCAGGGCCCTAAGATCAAACGAACCCCAAAGCCCGAGACACGTGTCTCGGCGCCAAACTCTCGGTCCTCCAGCGCCTCAGAGAGAGCGATGGAGGTCGAAACGAAAACCCCGGTGTCATCGACACCAAAGGACAAGCGCTCCCTAGAATGCGGTAAGAGGGACAAAATCCCAATAACCACCCCAAAATAAGAAGGCTATAACCTAAGGGTTATAGCTCCGTTGTATCTGCCTGCTTCACGTCCATGTCACCTAACATATTTCTTATCTCCCATTCACTCGTTAATATCGTTTCTTACCCTTCAATTTTATAATGGCTTTTATGATCGATTGGAATTGTAGAGGTCTCTTACATAACTTAGGTGACATAAAAAACCTGTTATTTAGCTTCTCTCCCGTAGCATTATGCTTACAGGAAACAAACCTAGGTGAAAAGCACAAAAACATTTTAAAAGGATTCACTGTTTTACGGCGTGACCATACTCAGGCCAACCGGCTTTCGGGTGGTGTAGCTATTGTTCTACAGAGAGGCATTGCAGCTAGAGTTGTTATTAATACACACTTAGAAGCCGTTGCTGTCACGGTTCTATCACACGAAACCATTACCATTTGTTCAATGTACACTCCACCACATGCACTTTTTACTGTAAGAGATATGGAGTTAATTTTAAACCAGCTACTTAAACCTTTTTAATAGCGGGTGACTTTAACGCTCATAACATATTATGAGGTAGTAAAACAACTGACACCAGGGGACAAACACTTGAAGAATTTTTCCTGACAAATGAAATATGCCTTTTAAACACTGGTGCGGCAACTTACTGCTCCCCAAGCACAGGAGCTGTGAGCTGTCTAGATCTGGCGCTATGCACTCCATCTCTCGATCGATTTTAATTGCAGTGTTATTAACAATCCTTATGGCAGTGATCACATGCCCGGCATTATTAAAAGAACATATCCTTTCCCTACACTACCATTAAGATCACCCCGTGGGAAACTCCATCTGGCGGACTCGCCTCTCTTCAGCGAGAAGGCCAGTCTGGATGACATATCAGATGATCAAACGATAGACGAAATGAATGAAAAGATTATTGCCTCCATACTTGCTGCAGCAGAACAGACAATCCCGCAATGCTCCGGCTTCCTAAGGAAAAAACTAAAACCCTGGTGGACGAGGGAATGTACACAAACTAAAAAAGCACAAAACAAAGCGTGGGGTATCTTTCGGCGATACCCAACACAAGATAACCTCCTATATTTCAATAAAGCAAAGGCGAAAGCCAGGTACACGCGTAGGCAAGCCGAAAGACAGTCTTGGCGAACGTATTTATCCTCCATCAATAGCTCAATAACATCCAAAAGAATGTGGGATCAGCTTCGTAAGTTCAAAAGCGAATACGCTCCTTATACGATCCACATACTCTCACCTCCAGGTACACAAACGAATTTAAAAGAACAAGCAGACATATTAGGGCAGCATTTCCATAACATATCAAGCTCACTAAACTACTCCACTGAATCTCAAAAGTATAAACGATCAGCAGAAAAACAAAAGCTTCCGACAACAGGAAGTTCCGAGAGACCATATAATGCCCCTTCAACCCTTCCGGAAATCAACAGAGTACTCACTACTGGCAAAAAAAAAAAAACAGCACCTGTTCCGGACAGAGTACATTACACAATGCTCGCACACCTATCTCCAAAAGCAGTTAAGACATTGCTTCGCTTTTTCAACGTAATCTGGGAAACAGGAAAATGCCTGCAGAGTGGAAAAAAGCCATTATAATCCCTTTCTTGAAAGCTGGAAAGCATCCTACAACAGCTACCAGCTACCGACCTATAGCACTCACAAGCTGTCTTTCCAAGTCCTATGAATCCATCATAAACATCAGATTGGCATACGTCCTGAAAACTGAGAACCTGCTCGATAATCATCAATGTGGGTACAAGAAAGGCTGCTCTACAGCAGATCATCTAGTTCGGCTAAAAAACGCAATACGTGTGGGCTTTCTACAGAAACAATATTGTCTCACTGTTTTCTTTTATTTAGAAAAGGTATACGACACAACATGGAGGTATGGTATTTTAAGGGATTTAGCGGATTTAGGGATCCGCGGTAGAATGCTTAAATGTCTTGCTGATTTCATGTCCGATCGAACATTTCAAGTGCGTTTAGGAACGGTGCTGTCCCGCGTATTCAAGAAACCGGTGTACCTCAGGGATGCGTATTAAGCACAACATTGTTTGTCGTGAAAATGAACTCGCTCAATAATGTAATTCTATCCTCTGTAATGCATTCCTTATATGTGAATGATCTACAAATTGCGTGTCGTGCATCGAACATGGCAACCTGCGAACGACAAATTCAAATTACATTAAACAAACTAACGCAGTGGGCATCTGAAAACGGCTTTCGCTTCTCAAGTGAAAAAACTATTAGTGTTGTCTTTACACAAAAAAAGAGGCCTACAACCAGATACCATCCTCAAACTACAGGAAGCCACACTACCGGTAAAACAAGAACACAAGTTTTTGGGTGTTCTATTTGATAAAAAGTTGAACTTTCTTGAACACATCAATAGTATTAAAATCAAAGCGAACAATACGCTTAACATTCTCAAAATCCTCTCCCGGAAACGGTGGGGCTCTGACCGTAAATGCCTGCTCACATCTACCGCACTTTGGTGCGTAGCATATTAGACTACGGTAGCATCATATATGGTTCAGCCAGAATATCTTACGTCCGACGACTTGATCCAGTTCATAACCTAGGAATACGATTGGCATGCGGTGCTTACAGAACATCGCCTGTCCAGAGCTTACAGGTTGAATGTAATGAGCCTCCTTTACAGCATCGCAGAGCGCTACGAACTTTTTCCTATATACTCAGAACCCTATCCTCACCCCAACTCATATGCTACAACATCGTAACACAGTGCAGCTCACGCTTACATTATACAAATAAACCAAACATGATTAGGCCTCTTATCCTGCGATACGAGGAAAACTGTCGGGATTATGACATCCCTCGCGAAGTCCTCCAGGTTGCCAGAAAGCCAGAACGTTTGCCCCCGTGGTATGATATCACGCCGTAAGCTGACTGGACACTAACACATTTAAATAAAAGAGGCACACCACATGAACACATCATACAAGAATTCCGCGCTCTTCAACACAAGTATAAAGATTACGTGGAATTTTATACTGATGGCTCTAAAACGAAAAAAACACGTGGGTGTGGGGGCCGTAACAGGAATTTGGGAAACAAGTATTCGACTACCTCAGCATGCCTCTGTCTACACAGCCGAAGTGTACGCAATATGGACGGTAGTTCAAAAGATCATTGCTGACAAACTTGAAAACACTATCATATACACAGATTCATAAAGCGTACCAAATGCTCTGCACATGAAATCCCAAAGTGAACCCTTGTTAGGCGATATTTTGAACGCATTATCGTCAAATAAATATGGCAGATTAATTAGGTTTTGCTGGGTACCAAGCCATGTTGGGATACTGGGTAACGAAGCAGCGGATAAATGCGCATCAACGGCAGCTTACAAAAACATTTCAAGTGCAGCACTTCCATATAAAGACAGTGTCAAGGCGATTCGGAAGGCCTTGACGTCAGAATGGCAACGCGATTGGGACAATTGTTTAAGCAACAAGCTACATCTTGTTAAACCTGTAATTGGCGAGTGGAAATCATGCAGTAACCAGCAGCGGTTCTACCAGGTGATATTGTGTCGACTTCGAATTGGACACACACATCTGACACACAATTTCCTTCTCCCAAAAGAAAACCCACCGTCTTGCGAAAAATGCAATGAAGCTCTTACAGTCATGCACATCCTAATAACATGTCCACACATCGACACACCGAGATGGAGGTTTTTACAAAGCCGGTATAATTTGCACACTCCATTACACCCTGCCCTATTACTAGCAGATGACCCCCTAGTCCCATTTGCTAACCTGTTCGACTTTTTAGAAAACAATGGTTATTTACACCAACTATAATGTAACGCAGGTTTACCTGCTCTAACATTGCGTTTCATGTTGTCTTGTGTCTGGCGCAGCATGGCCTTAGTTGCCTTTGTGCCATTAAACCCAAACTAACTGATCTACTTTCAACGTTGTAGGATCAGCAAGGACTGCCGCACTTATACCCTCTGCTGCATGAAGCGTACACGAACTGTCCGTTTCTCTGTCATTTCTTTATTTCCTACTTTCTTTTCTATTTCTTTGTTTACTATCTTCTTCTCGTCTTCTCTTTTCAATCGCTCCTCCCGAAAGAGTAGGCAGGCGTTGTGCCCCTCTCGGTGGCAGTTGTCAGCTAGCGCCCTCCCTGTTTCCTTTGTGTGCTTGTATGTTTCCAACCTAATAATAATAATAATAATAATAATAATAATAATAATAATAATAATAATAAACAGAGGGTGCACGAATGTTACACGCTTTTCGTACATTAATCACGGTGATCCTTGTTTCGTTTTATTTAAATTATGTGCACTTACTACGGTGAGCACAGAGTGCCAACTTGGACATTGAGCACGGGACTATTTACATCTCCTTCTTTTTTAATGTGGCACAAAGCTTCCAAGTTCCTCCATCAGGGCTTCCTGAGGCAGTTGATCACATAGGCTTAAAGTGCAGAGGCACATTGCTCCTATGTGATTTAATTCGAAGATCACACATGAGAAACATGTGCCCCTTTGAATATGTCCAGTAGGCTCCATTAATACCCCAAGAGAATCGACTTAGGGTCATCGTTTATGCGAAACCTGTGCACCTATGAATGAAGGTAAACTACTGTCTGCAATCTGCAGGTGCTGCTCGTAATTTCAAGCGTGCTGGGTGTAATCAAGGCCTGCTTGTCTCTTAAAAACACCGAAGACAAAGGAAGCTACGCTACATCCACAATGCTGGAAGGAGTCACTGATTTGGCAATGGCGCTTTCTTTGGTGAGTTACAGTCGTTTCCTAAGCCAATTTACATGAGCGATTTGCTTGTATATGTTAAAATGACTTGCATGCTGTGGTGTAATCACTGAGGTAGGCACAAACTGACACCTTCATTGCTCACCAGGGTCATTTCATATTCAGAACGTAACCACAACCTGTTACTGAATGGTAATTTTCATAAACCAGTGAAAAGGCATGCAAATGTAAAGCAGATGTTGTAATCTGTCTGAAACGAAGCTTTAGTAAAGGGTTATATAAATGGTTTACAACTAACGGCGATGCGTACGATTTTGTTTACTTTCATTCTACGCAACGAGTAATCTAACGGGAATGTTTGTGTTTATCCACCACAAATGTCACAGCTTTATTCTTGTGCCATTTGTGTGCGTGCGTGCGTGCGTGCGTGCGTGTGTGTGTGGGCGTGCGTGCGTGCGTGCGTGAGCGTGTGCGTGTGTGTGTGTGTGTGTGTGTGTGTGTGTGTGTGTGTGTGTGTGTGTGTGTGTGTGCGTGCGTGCGCGTGCGTGCGTGCGCGCGCGCACCGTATCGTTGACATGCTATGCAGACACGCAAACATTTAGGCACATGCACCCTTTGAGACGCATACCCAAAGTCGAAGACGGTGTATGATGAGTCATGATAGCAAATAGTGCACTACGCGAACAAGGAACAGAAGAAATGCGAAGAAAAGAGGACGCAGCAAGGACTGCGCTGCGTCATCATTTTTTTTTTTTTGTCATTTCTTCGGTCTCTTGTTGTCGTAGTGCGCTATTCACCATCATGAGTGAACTGTTCCGACTTTTCCCGGAATACCACCTTGTACAGGTGAATAAATCTTGTTGAGGGAAGGATGGCAATGGCAGGTACATGCGTAGGAAAGTGCGACACGTACCAGCCGACGTAGAATTATGTACCTTGTGTGTCACAGTGGCACATACCCATTCTGTGGCATGGCCCAAGAGCGGGCACACTCACAGTGACACTAGCGACTCGCTGAATAAGAAATTAAGTAAATAAAGCTTGTGTGAGACATAACTCACCATTCTATTAACCGATTGGCGTTCTTTAGGGATATCAGGAGCTGACATTAGCTGTTCAGGTTTCATGTAGGAATCGTAGTGGGGTATGTCAGTTCTGTACAATTCGCAAGAAACTGACATATATAAAGTGGCTCGTTCAGAGGGGCTAAATGAAAGAAAATCAAGTAAATCCAAGAATCCGTTAAGCACAATTCACTATGCTATGAACATATCGGTGTGCTTTAGAGGTGCCTGTGAGCCCATGTTATATGTTCAGGTTGCATGTACGAAAATAAATTTAACAATTTATCTGCACAAATATTATCTGCATACTTGGTCATCATGCAAGGGTTCTATAAGCCACTTCGCTGGTAGTTTCTTATAAGCTTCGTGTTAATCCGAATAATGTTACATGCTCACTTCAGCCTTTTTGAGCATCTATCTAGCCTCTTATGCCGGCCCAGTGGCCCAAGTTGTCTATCTGCTTGGGCCACTAGGTATGGGCTTCTAATCGTGATGGCGTCAGGGTAGCTCCATTGTAATCTTTCCAGCTTCGTCTACTAACTTTGGACATGCTATCATCGTCACGCCTACTAGCCCGGCCCAGTCGCCCAAGTTGTCTAACAGCTCTGTTTAGTAGGTATGGGCTCGTGATCGTAATGCCCGTCGTGGTAGTTGCATCGCCTTCATTCCAGCGTTGCCATCAGGCAGTCGTCATGCATTATTTTTCACACCACCGCAGTGACGCCGCCGTGGTCGTTCAATTATCGTCCTTCAAGCTTAGCGATCTGACTCGTCATGCTGTTGTCGCCACACTTTGTACTGAAACCCAGTGGTCCATGTTTTTAATACCTTGGGTCACTAAGTAATGTGTTCGGGATTATGATGCCATTCTGGTCGTTGCATCGTCCTCATTTAATCTTTGTCATCTGACTCTCGTCATGCCATCGTCATAATGCCATCGTCATCGCGCCATCGTCGTCGCGCTGTGGTCGTCAGGCTGTCATTTTATTATTGTCATCACTTCAGTAACGCGATTCATTATCGCCATGCTGTTGTCGTCATACCACCTCCGTCATTACATTAACACTAATCTTTCTTCGTCATTGTATTGCAATCACACTGTTGTCATTCAACTGTGATTGTGGCGCCCTTGTCATGCCGTCGAGGTCAGTCGCTATGATGCCTCCATTGTCACACCGCCGTCGTGATGCCGTCGTAGTCATGCCAGCAACGTCACTCCAACTACGTCATCCGACTCTCGTCAGGCCGTCGTTGTCGCTCCATTGTAGTCATACAGATTTCATAATACAGCCATCATCGCGCCATTATCATCACACATTCGTCGTCATCCCTTGTCCTAATGCCATCGTCATTCCATCGCTGTCACTGCATCACCGTTATACTGACGACAAAAACTTGGAATGTGATTTAACCTCTTCCTGACGTTAATCAAACGTTGACACTTGAACGCGGCTCTCACAATAAGTCGTACGGCTCATACAGCCCCTTCTCACTCCCAAATCAGCCAGGAAGTCATCCGTCGACCTTAACTAAACGCTGAATCACGTTTCAGTATTTTTGTGTACCGCATGTACCACTAGTTGGGATGACTATGCATCGTGCTTGTGACATTGGCCTGCGCTTTTTTTCCTTTCTTTTTTTTTTCGTCGAGAGGTATGGCGACCAAGTCGGCCAGTTCATCAGTATAGAGGAGTTTGCGTCCCACTATACGTTATGTGTCATTAAGTTATCGAAACATTATGCCAATATTAAACGCTGACTGGTGCAGTAGGAATGCATGGGCGAAATTGAGATACACAGACATGATACACAATGATGGACGGAATTTTTTATGTGCAATTGTGCACTCGTATAACTATCGTACTGCCGTCATTAAGTTATAGTGAGTGTCATAAGCTTCCGTCTTAGCATTCGTACCTCTGTTGGAACTACGGTACCAATTACTCTCAAGTCGTCTAGCTTCGTCTGACATAATTGGTGTTAATAAAATCCGTTAGTGTGATATGGCCGGGTGAAAAACGAGAAGAGAGGGGGTTGACCGAGGGACCCGATTTTTATTAGTCATATCATAAGAAGCCAACAAACAATGACACCAAGGACAACATAGGGGAAATTAGATGTGTTTAATAAATGAAATGAAGAAACGATAAATTAATGGAAATGAAAGTGGATGAAAAAACAACTTGCCGCAGGTGGGAACCGAACCCACAGCCTTCGCATTTCGCGTGCGATGCTCTACCAATTGAGCTACCGCGGCGCTGTTTCCCCATCCACTTTCTTGGGTATTTATGTGTCCGAGTAGAACCCTGGGAGTGTTAGCCAGCGCCACCACTTATAGACCTTCGCGGCGGACGTGGAACGTCCTTATTTTACCGCAGGCGTCACGAGAACGTGATCTTTTTGGGTGAAGGCAACTGGTCAATAAACCCACGCATGCTACCTGAAGGCATCAATGTCGCCGGATTCGAGACCCTCGTTATGTAATAAACGAGAAGAGAGGGGGTTGACCGAGGGACCCGATTTTTATTAGTCATATCATAAGAAGCCAACAAACAATGACACCAAGGACAACATAGGGGAAATTAGATGTGTTTAATAAATGAAATGAAGAAACGATAAATTAATGGAAATGAAAGTGGATGAAAAAACAACTTGCCGCAGGTGGGAACCGAACCCACCTGTTGTTGTTTGTTGGCTTCTTATGATATGACTAATAAAAATCGGGTCCCTCGGTCAACCCCCTCTCTTCTCGTTTATTACATAACGAGGGTCTCGAATCCGGCGACATTGATGCCTTCAGGTAGCATGGGTGGGTTTATTGACCAGTTGCCTTCACCCAAAAAGATCACGTTCTCGTGACGCCTGCGGTAAAATAAGGACGTTCCACGTCCGCCGCGAAGGTCTATGAGTGGTGGCGCTGGCTAACACTCCCAGGGTTCTACTCGGACAGATAAATACCCAAGAAAGTGAATGGGGAAACAGCGCCGCGGTAGCTCAATTGGTAGAGCATCGCACGCGAAATGCGAAGGCTGTGGGTTCGGTTCCCACCTGCGGCAAGTTGTTTTTTCATCCACTTTCATTTCCATTAATTTATCGTTTCTTCATTTCATTTATTAAACACATCTAATTTCCCCTATGTTGTCCTTGGTGTCATTGTTTGTTGGCTTCTTATGATATGGCCGGGTGAGTGCGTTATGTTAAACCCTTTCCGCATTGCGATTCCCGTCTTTTGAATAGATCGACTGTGACTGGATATGAATTTCGATAGCGATTGTCCACCAGCCTGCAGCTAATCTTTGTTTTAATCGCAGGTTTTACTGGCCCTCATAGCGTGGCGACGCTGGCGCCGCTGCCTGCCACCGTCAGGCTTTATAGCGGCGCTGCTGGGTCTATTGTCAACAGCCTGCTTGTTAGAAGCCTTCCAGAAGTTCACGGTACTTTTTCAAGAAAAGGTTAGCAGTCTATAAACATGTTCAGTTTGCCTTTCTTCTAACTTCACTGCAAATTAAATCTCACGATGGGTGACCTCCAGCTTGCGCTAGACAGCAGGAAAGCTTTAGAGGGCTGTTAAAACCGATGCACTAAGAGGGGTACGCTTCAGCTTCGCCTTTAAGAGTGGAGCGCGATAGCGCTTAAAGAACCCCGAGTGCTTCTCACGCTTCTCGGCAACTACAGCTTATGTATCCGGAATGTTTACCAGGAAACGCTGGCGGCGAACGCTATGCACGAAGGCGAGCTTTGTGTTTCTGTTTCTGACGGTGTGCAAGGAACCTAGGGGGCCACACTTCAAATGGCAGCAGGAAAACGCTATCGCGTTAAAAAAGGAATTGTGTTTGAGTTTCCGCGTAACAGAATCATGTTTTCTCGTATATTCAAATTACAATCAGACTCTGTCATGTCTGCAAGTTGTGTGTGTGTCGTACTCTAGAGTTCGTTGACGCATTTTACATTGAGAAATTCAATTACTTCAGTAACTTCCTTGGGCTACACGGAGGGCCTGCGTGGTTTTGTATGTGTGGATGCGAATGATTATGTCCGAAGCGGCGGTCGACCCGGGACACCGGACGCCGACGCCGGATTTTCTGCGACACGGGGTGGGGCCCTTGAAGCAAACGTGAAACGCTGAAATGCTCTCATTACACAATCGCGCGACCGATTTGTAAATAAAGTTTGTGCCGTCTAAGAGCGAAAGCTAGACACTGATAACTGTGGAAGCAACATTCTGCCTTAGGGCTTCAAAGCGTTTAGGAAGGCTGCCAGAAATTGGTAAATTAAAAAAAAAACATTATTTCTACCTGTTATTCGCAGTTTTGCTAAAACACAAATGCAATGTTTAGAAATTCGTAAGTCTGCGCCAAAAACAGCTAACACTGCTCTGCACACTTCACTTTTTAGGACATCTGAGCGGGCAAATTTAATATATAGTAATAGTGCTTACGTAAAAACGTAAAACGTTACGTTTTTGCTGGAGTTGCAAATGTCGTACTGACAACTTCGTTGTAGGATTCAGAGCAATAACTACATTGATTTTGTTTACTTCAGATATTTCGGTGAGTATAACTTGCACAGCTGTGATGTTTTCTATTGTTAGGTTCGATAAAACATGCTGGCGGGTCAGTTCGTGCATGAATGAATAATTACCAAAATTGTGGTGCAGCAAAATACGAGGGATGACAGCGCCGCATATGTTGCTTCTGTCGTCCCTCGAATTTTGCCGCCCCACAGTTCTGGTAATTGACTTTTGGTAAGTTACACAGTTGCAAGCCTAATGCCTCAGCTTTCTTATCTTTTCCGACTTCCTACAATAAGAAAATTGCTGCGTAAATGAAAAATCTGCTACGTACACTAGGTTGGAATTTAACTCTTTCTTTTAAACGCCACAGACCTCAAGAAAATCGGTGCAGGAAATGACAAGAAAAACGGATCGTACGTTTTCATGTATTTAAATAGGAGCTCCTAAGTTAAAGCTAGATCTTATGTACTGTAAACAGAGGCAACTGGGTAGATGACGACTCGATACCGGCCGCATCGGGACAACGGGGATGACGACGAAAGACATCGATGACTTGGTGACTACGACGAGAGCACTAAGGTGGCCACGGGAAAAGGAAAAAAGAACAGCGGCAGTGGTGATGACAATGATGATGAAGGCACGAAGAAAGTAATTTCACGTCACGACTACGGTGACAGATCAATGGTTACGGTCTACAGCAATATGAAAACGGCAGCCAAAACGACACGATGTCGATGACTGCGAGACGTCAACTCTGGATATGGCACAGTGGCTCACATGTTATGGTTGGGAGGGCGAAACAAAGACAGATTCTGGCGGGCAGACGTTGGGTTGGGTAGGATGGGGTAAGGGTAGTTTTCAGTCGCTTTGTGCATGCGCCATGGTCAACAGGTATTGAAGTGCTATGTTAGACTCTCATTTGCAATGTTACGCTGCGAGCTTGTTGGTATATCATCTACACACTTAAGCAAAATTACACCCTTTAGGTCGTATCTTGCCACACAGCGAAAATAGTCATCAGCCTTGGCCGCATTTCCTCTCTTTAACACTGCGAGCCCGGTACTTCCATGTCACGAACGGCATGCGCGTTATCAGCATGACATAACATTGCCGGCAGGAACGTAGCAAGCGCAGCATTTTCAAGAAAGCAAACGCAAGCAAGACAGATGGCGATTATTGTTGTGTGGCAGATATACACCCTAAAGGATTTACATTTGTCTAAGAGTGTAGGAGCACTTTTGTAGCGCGTACAGAGGAGAACGCAAGAAGGCACATGAAAGACGCAGACACCTGCGCAGTCAGACACTAGCGTGTCTTTTATGTGCCTTCTTGCATCCTTGTCTGTATGTGCTACAATTGTAACAACCAAGTAAGCCATCGTGTGGCCCGGTCTTTCGGGCCCGTATGCTTGAGGCTATTTTTACTCTTTGAGGATAAATATATTCCTTCGTATGGCTTTGCACGCCAAGAAAACAAGATGAAAGTGAGAGTAACACTTGTGAATATATGACGAATGTTGGCTGAAGTAGAACTAGCCGCAATCGATATACAGTGACAGTGCCAGCGACAGTTGCTCCTACGTGCACCTTCAATATCATTCGCAGCGTTGATATTTGAGATACAGAACCGTATTCTCAATTAGACGTACAGGATGGACACTTCAATAACTCCGTAAATAACTTTAGGAGGAAAATAAACAAAAGTGATTGCCGAAAATAACAATGATAATAAAAAAATCACAATAAATTTGTAGGAATGAAATTAAGTGAGGCAATTTACCGGTAAAGGCGAGAGTAATGCGCCAGCATTACGTGGCACCTATCTTATGTACCGGGTCCATGATTTAAATTGTTCCCCACATTGCAGTGTTGTTCAGGAGCTCATTCGACACACGTCTGGCCTCTTCGAGGAGCGAAGTGCAACTTACTGAGCGTAGTCCGAACAGGCCATTATCAGTTCCAATGTACATATGCAGGGTCCGTTTTTTATTGTTAACACAGTTTTCTAAATTGCACTGACAGCAACGGAGGTAGCATTTTCACACAAAGATTACATTACGAGCGCTGCATCAAACCTCTCCCAAAAGGAAAGTCGCACAAAATGTCATTCAATTTTCATTCAAACTTAAGACGTAAATTTGGATACTGGGTGCATCCCTATGACGAGAATGCGGAGCTGGAATTCCGGTGCTTCTTGCGCGCTTAGTTCCCGCATATTCTTTGTAGAAGGGCCAAGTTTCAAAATTGATATCTCAAACTGTGCGCGGATTTTAAACCTTTAAAGAATTGGCTTGGTGTTTAAGAACGGCAACACCCCTCTCTGCTATATAAACAATAGCCATAAATGTCCTGGTTTAGGAAGTAATTAGTGCATTTTCTTTATATATAGATATGTTGTGTGGGTTACATTATGGCCTTTAATGCGGCCCACGTCGTATAAAATCTATGTGAAAAACACCCACATGCGCCGCTACCCCAGGATAATTTTAAATAACCTGTTAACAAAGAAAAAAAAAACACCCTGTGAGTATCTCTACCATTTGACTGGCATCCCACACGCCACACAAGTAGTCACTTCGCACTTTCACACTCCTATTTCTAACGCAATAAAGAGAAGAAAATGTAAGCCACTTATTACACTCTCACCATCAATTTGCTGTCCCAGAAAAGATCACAGGCTTTCATAGTCTAGGACGCACACTATTTCAGCCGCGGACTAAAGAAAATTCAGAAACTGTGCGTTCAATGAAGTACTTTGGAGCAGTGCTGCATCAAACACAGCCTGCCGCAGGGTCGCGAACGCGCCTAGTAGCCAAGGGGCCCAAATGCCAAAGAGTGGTGTAATCTCTGTCCCTGTTCGCCTCGGTTCAATGTGGCCCGGACTGGTAGGGCAGCGCTGAAAGATGACAGGCTCTTTAACTCAGCATTCTGAACACAACTCAAGGGGTAAACTATCGTCATAGATCGAAGACAGCTATTCCTGGATGAGCTGTCAGAAGAGAAGCGTTTTCGTGGCTGCAGCGTGCGCAGTACCCGAAGAGGCGGGGCTCTATGCTCGCCGAAATTGGTGCAATAGAAGCAATTCACTGAACTCGCTGACTAGAGGGACAAACTGACCCGCGGATAATGGAGAAGAAAGGAAAAAAATGGGAAGAGTCTGGAGCACCTGATAAATCAAAGACAGCGAAGTTGCACAAGTCCCTTCTCAGGATGTTAGAAATTACTAGGTGTGTGTTGACCCTTTCTTCTAGCGACTAATCATCGCTGGCGTCCGGGTCATACGAAAGGTTGGGTGCTCCCGGTCAGGCTGCGTTTTTGGACCACCTCATCAACTCTCGCCTCCGAAACTGTAAAGAACTGCTGCTTGACATACAACGTGGAGAGGGTACAGGGCGAAGTGAGGAGCAAACGTTACGGATTGTAGGCTTAAGAACGGCGCAAGAAAAGTTATCTGTCCGAGTGAGGCATACGTAAGGAACCTTTTATTTTACTGTCATTGATTATTAAGGTTCAAATCGGGAATTCGGGACGCCGACGCAGGTTGCGTTGCCAGCAGTCCTTTGATTGGTACATATTACAGAGAACATTGCCGCATGCCGGAATACACCGTCAAACAAAAACGGTTACGGAGCTTCCCTCAAAAGATTTGCTGTAAACGATACGAGATGGGGGGGGGGGGGGGGGAACGCGCCACGGTCAGCGTCCATCATGAACAGTACAATGAAACGGCAAATCAGTTCTGCGCAAGCCTGCTAGATGGAGGCAAGTTCACGAGAGGGACAAGTTTACATCCACTCGTCTTGTAGGAAGGAGCTACCAAAGAAATCCATACGGGTTTCTTGGGGAGAAAACCTCGCAGTTGGAGAAAGATTCGTCCGGGTCCAGGATTTGAACTCGGGACCGATGCCTTTCCCGGGTGGTCGCTCTACCGTCTGACCTAACCAGGATGTTTGCAGATCGTAGAGAAATTGCTACAATATAAAACGAAATGATCGCATTCCAATTGTTTTCCTTTTCGTGATTTTGGAGTGGTTAAACTAAGCGAAGAGAACCCTTACTTTATATATATTAACCTATGCATTGAAGAGTATCTGTATCGCCTAACTTTCTTTCGCGTTATTTTGTAATTTAACATCAATTTCTCTGCTCGTCAACAGAAGCACCAATCGTAACATGTTTTTATTTGGCCTGGGAGAGGTTTTTAAGCAAATTTTATTCGTAATCTTGTAATTAGCTTTATTTCTGCTGAAAATATTTTCCACTTGGAGTGCATATTCCGAACGACAAAAATAGGTTTAGAAAGAGACATATGCTGTGGCATACCTTCTTTTTTATAGCGAATTATTCTGTCAGCCAACGGCCTCCTGGAGCAAACCATAATTGTCTGTTTCACTGTCGCGGCGACAGTGACCTGGAACTTCGTTGCGTCTGAACTTCAAGACTTGGTCATCAGAAGGCCAACTGCCTCTCTGGTAAGCACTTCAGTATGACATACCAAACGCTGACGGCGGCAAATGAAAACAGACAATATTCTTCACGACATTTATATGAATCGGATAGAAGCGAGTCGATTAGGTTTGTGGGGCTTAAACCCGCCTGTCCAGTTCATATAGACATAATAGCGTCGTGTTGAGCAAACGTCGAGTGGGGCTGAATAATCCTGGCTGCTTGGGTTAAGTTGGCTTATCTCGACCCATTTGCAGCGTGCATGTAAACGTGTATGGGTGATACCAGCCATCATTAGTACTTGAACTGGACCACTGACGCGCCGGCGTTTTTATGCACCGACAGCAGTAACGGTGTAAGTATAAGGCAGGGACAAGCACTGTGCTTCAACCTCATCCATGCAACGACGAAAGCCATGAAATAGAGCTATTGCAGACGGCTGCGGGAACCAGAAGCTCTATTCAAACACACTAGCGAGCCCTGTTCAAACACGCTAACGGCTCGGCTTGACACTGCGTGCCGCTGTTGTCTAGACCCATAAGAAGCGATTTCACGTAAAGTTGGCCACATCTTGCTCGGCTAGTCCAGTTTCTGACTCGACCCACTCGCGCCGAGTTCGTTTAGACGTAGTGATTGTCGCGGTGCTATCTGATTTGCCTTATCGTCTTTACGTTCCATGTTAAACAGTGTTCCCACGCAATATCGCTCAGCGATGCTTCGCAACAATATGTGGTTGCCAAGTTGCGTGGAATAAAAGGTGCCTTACCGGGGACTCAGGATGGTGAGAACGTTTGTTTATCCTGACTTTAAGATATCTATTAGATACTTACCTAGCCGGCATCACAAGATTTGGGCATGTAACATTCAGTGTATTTCTTATAACTTCAGTGCCATGTCTGTGTATGTGTCATGTTTTATTTTTCTCTCAAAATGATAATGATGAAACAACCTTTTTTGAAAACGGCAAGTGTCAGAGGAGTTTATCTCCCCTCCCTTATATGGCGGCTAGAAGCCCTTGGGTCCTAGCGGCATCTTCGGCTTGCCCGATGACTTGTATTCGGCCCTCGCTGCCTGAGCTGAGCTGCGCGGTCTCCCACTGCTCCGCGTTCTTTCTTACATGTGTTCTTTGGCCCCTCGACTATGTTGGGGCAAGCCCAGATTATGTGTCTGAGGTCCGCCGACTGAATAAAGTATTTACATGTATCCGAGTAAAGTTCTGGGTAACAATGTGTATAAGCGATCGGGTTTGGGAAGGTGTCTGTTTGTTGTCGGCGCCATGCTCTCGCCTGCTGTTTAGTTAATGAGGAGTGTGGTGGGGGGAAATACTGCCTCCCTAATCTCTAGTATTTGGTGATTTCATTATATTTGACCATGGAGTCTCTCTCCGCACTCGGGCCCCACGTTGGTCATGCCCCTGCTTGCCTCGCTAACTCTCGAGCTAGGGTGCGTGTGGTTTCGTTGCCCGGGAGGGAGGAGTGGGCGGGTCCGCGAATGCTAGTCATGATGCTTAGCGCCACTTTCGAGACCTTTCCCTTAGCGAAGTTATGAAGTGCAGTTTAGAGTGATGATTACGACGCAGGCCGTTGCGGAGGCGAGCGCAAGTGCTATTTCCACTTCCTCCGCAATTTCCTCCGCAGCTGGCAAGCGGGCAGCCCGCTTGAATTGAGGCAACCACTGCCCTGTGCCATGTGTTTTTCTATTAGCTTTTCTATGCAGGACGTCTATGACATTGGTCTGAGATATTCTCTAGGCGGCTTTCTCCTAGGATTGGGTATTAGTTCTCTGAGGAGAAGAATTATTTTTTTTTAATTTGCAACGTTCAGTCCAATATATAGGAGTGTTCAACATCACAAAAGCCTACAGGGTCTTCTACGTGGTAAAAAGAACATTAAATTTCTATTAACTTATCGGAGTGCACCTGAAGAAAGACTGCCATTCAGTGTACGATAGTAATCCAGGCTACGTATAGCTTAAATACTTCACTTCTTTCTATACGAGTACGCCACGATGTGGCAGTTCTTAATGGATGCGGTGTATTTTAGTATTTTTGCTTGTATTTTCTCCGCATAGATTTCTTTGCATGATCAACAATAATGCCAAAGCACAGGTGCAATTTCGTTCAGCTTGACTACAGTTAATCCAAAGCTCTCCTTCGTGAAAGGTTTAAGTTGCTGGTTTCTTACAACATGAGGGTCGATATGCTTCAGTTAGATTTTCGAAACATAAAAGAGTCATCTGTTGTGTTCATAGGATGTGTCAAGTCAACCCTGCTGATGCCAGACTTTATCAATTTTTCGAAAAGTTCGGAACCACGGAGTGTGCCTCTTATTTCCTTCTTTTATATGTACGAGCACAATGAAGTGCTCCGGTACATGCCGAGGCAGTATAGCCATGTGAGGTATGAGTCATATATACAGGGCTCGGAGGCACTTCACCTCTTCAGAAGAATCACTTTTTATAGCCCAAGCACCTTCTGAACAAGAGATACCAAATTGTAATTGAAAGCTGCCGCACATGGTTCATGTCTACGCTGATAAGAACAGCCATAACAATAATACAAGCGATGGCCACTGGCCAAAATTTTGAGGGCTAGGCTTATTACGCGTGCATAAGCCTAAAACACTACGGAAAGTTAATGGTTGGACAGTTGTCACCGTTACCCAATTAAGTAGGGCATCACGTTCGGGTAGACAATGTAGGCGAGTATTGTAAAAAAGAAAGTTGCTGTAGAAAGAACTGCCGTCAAGTTGCTGATTGCGTGGTAAAGAAATATTACCCATATCCATTAACTTATTATCCGCGGTGGTTTTTTGTGGCTATGGTGTTGGGCTGCTAAGCACGAGTTCGTGGGATGGAATCCCGACCATGGCGGCCGCATTCTCATGGCGGAGGAAGGCGAAAACACCCATGTACTTAGACTTAGGTGCATAATAATGTACCCCAGGTGGTCCAGATTTCCGGAGTCCCCCACTACGGCGTGTCGCATAACAAGATTGTAGTTTTGGCACGTAAAAACCCATACTTTATTATTATTTATTAACTCATTGGCTTCAGTGGAATGGCACCATCTGTATGGTGGAACAGCTTTGAACTCAAGGCGTTGAGCATTACTTGAGCGTTTGTATTATTCTGCTTGTTCACTGTGTATTTTTTCTCTATGTGACCATAGGGTGACGTATTTTAACTAAGTAGTAATTCCTTATTTTTTATAATAAAGAAAAAAGGCGTGCTGAAACGAAAACGAAAACCACGAAGCGGACAGCACAGTTTCCCTCTACCTGTGTCTGCCCCCTACCAACTTTTTCTAACATGCTGCTGTTGTTGTTGTTGCCTCAAAACGTGGCTCGTACCCACGGGGGAATTGGGCACCCTAGGCTGATAGCGAAGTAGACCAAACAAAATGAGAAAAGAGCTTAAGGCAAGCATTCGAAACAAGGCGTTAAGCAGCTAAATGACAACACAAACTTTGAGAGGGCGTATGCAAAACTTAGGAAAAAGTAAAAACAACTTAAAAAGTGTCCCACAGTCGTTACATTAGCAGCGTAAGCTTCCGGACGCTTCATATAGCCCTAAGAATTTGCTCAACTTTTGCTATTTTGCCTTCTTTTCTGTTGTGGTGGTAGTTTCAACAGGAATTCTGTTGGAAAGGTTTTTTCCAAACATCAGATTTGTCTGTATGTGGTGCATATGGTCTTAATATATGTGCTCGTTTATAAGGTGTGCTTTCTCGTGAGGTTTACAGGAATTTATTTACTTATTACACGTTGCATATTTTCACACTAGGCTGCCTAATTTTCTATCCTCTGGTTGTAGTAAAAGCTTAAACTTATGCTATATATTGGGTCACCTCTATCTACTCCCCAACAAATTGTAACTTATTCCTAAAAGTAAAACGTTCCTCGTACGTGTGTGTAATAAATTCCAGAGACCGGTTGATGAAGATTCGTCATCGCTGCTTTCGCGCCAAGCCTGCGCAATATTGTTTCCGTAAGTACTATAGAATATGTTCTGCAACACCTTTTAAATGCTAATCTGTCCACCAGACAAGAGAGCTTCTTGGCCCGGTTGGTATTTGCTAAAAGACATATTTGCTTCATGAATAAATATGCAAAAACGCGCATGCGCAGGGTGTACAAGCGTGTTAGCTTGCGCATGCGTGTTTTTTTTTCTACTTCTTCGTGGGTTTGCACGGTAAATAACACAGCTGGAGTACCGCCCGTGGAGCCGTGAGTGTGTCTTCCTTTTATTGCTTCTTCTGGAAAGTATTATGTCTGGGCAAGACAGGCCCGTTTTTACTGACGCTAAAACAGAAAGTGTTACACAGCTCCATAGTCTCCACAGAACCTTTATTCTTCACAAGGAAAGCGGGAGCACATCTATCACGAAAGGGATGAGGTAAGGAGACACAATGTCTCCAATGTAATTCACTGCATGCTTAGAAGTATCACACTGGGGTGCATTAGAAGGGAGGATGAAGGTCGAATAACTCAACAACCTTCGGCTTGCAGATAACATGGCCTTAACTGAGAAAGTGTAAAAGAAGGGTTGAAGACCAATATGGAGAAGACAAAGGTAATGTCCAGTAGCATGGCAAGGGAACACGAATTCGGCATCGCCAGTCAGCCTCTAAAATCTGTGTACGAGTACTGTTAACTATGCCACTTACACACAGGGGACCCTGATGTTTTGAAGGAAACTCCCAGAAGAATAAAAATCGGTTGGAGTGCATACGGCAGGCATTACCGAATCATAACCTACGTGGTAGTCAACGCTTGTTCCGTGGTATGTGCTTCTCTGTGCGTGATTGTTTCAATCGCGCTGTTTAAGCACAGTTCTAGAACTTAGTGCTGTCGTTAAAAAAAATTGTACAATTATTGAATTCTATTCTAGAAACTAAGAAGTCGGAAAGAAGCTCGATAACGATTAAGCGTCACGCAAAGCGTTAAGGAACGGCAAACGTGAGGCTTAACGTTAAAAGACAGTAAGATAGAAGATAGCTGTGTGGTTCAGAGAGAAAATTGGGGTAGCCGATATTCCAGTTGACATTAAGAGAAAAAAATACAGATTAGCAGTTCATGGGGCAGATAACCGGTAGACTTCTAGTGTCACAGAAAGAGTGCCAAAGTAAAGAGGAGCGCAGTCGGGGTCGGCAGAACGTTAGATGGAGTGAGGAATTTAGGAAAATTTGCAGATGCAACTTGGAATAAGCTAGCGCAAGTCAGGCGCAATCGGAGATCGCTGCAAGAGGCCTACGTCCAGCAGTGGACATAAAGATACGCTTATGATGACGTTCAAAGTTTACTTAGACAAGTGCGCATTTTATAAGGCCCAATTTTCTATATTTCTAGATAGATAGATAGATAGATAGATAGATAGATAGATAGATAGATAGATAGATAGATAGATAGATAGATAGATAGATAGATAGATAGATAGATAGATAGATAGATAGATAGATAGATAGGTAGATAGATGGGTAGATAGATGGGTAGATAGATGGGTAGATAGATAGATAGATAGATAGATAGATAGATAGATAGATAGATAGATAGATAGATAGATAGATAGACAGATAGATAGATAGATGGGTAGATAGAGGGGTAGATAGATAGATAGATAGATAGATAGATAGATAGATAGATAGATAGATAGATAGATAGATAGATAGATAGATAGATAGATAGATAGATAGAACTTTATTAAAAAATAATCAGAAAAACTGCTAATGATTGGGGCCCTTAGTCCAGGGCTACGCTGGCTCTTGCCATCTTCTCAGCTCTCTTTATCAGCTTGAGCTGGTCGTCGAGGGCCGAGCTGGACAGCAGTGGCTCCCATTGCTCCCTCGTGGTGTTCGTGTCTGGTTGTTATATGTTGCGTAGCGCGCACTCCCACGTAATGTGGTATAGGGTTGGTGTGGCCCCACACCATGGGCATTCGTCCCTGTAGGCTGTGGGGTGTATCCGATGTAATATGTGTAGGTTCGTGTAAGTGCCTGTCTGGAGCTTACGCCAGGCAGCGGCATCTTCTGTCTTTAGATTCCGATGGGGTGGTGGATATCGCAAGCGACGCCCTCTGTGGTAGTTCACGATGGCTAAATATTCGAGGTCGACAGGGTCCCGGTCTTCTGCAGCCGGCGTGATGAGTGTTCGGTTATGTGCGAATCCTCGAGCTACTCTGTAGGCTTGCAGGTTGCCCGTGATGCCAGTGTGGCCCGGTATCCAGATGATGGTTTGGGTGGTGAACTCCTCAGGGTCCTCCTTGAGTATTCCGGCTAGCACTTGTGCAGCAGGTCTTCCAATTCTACCCTGTAGGAAGTGGCGGCAGGCCTGCTGGGAATCCGTGAGGATCTTCAGTGGTTGGTTTGCGTGTAGGCCCTCGCGGATGGCTAACGCGATGGCTAGCTCTTCGGCTTCCGTAATCGTACAGGGGCGAGTCGATGCAGCGGAGGTAACGTGGCCTCGGTGGTCGCATGTCACTGAAACTGCGCCCTTGTTGTTCGTCCCATACTTGGCGGCGTCCGTAAAACGGGCCGTGGTATTAAACCTGAACGCTTTCTCCATGTACTGGGCCCTTGCTCTCCTCCTGCCGGAGTGTAGGTTAGGGTCCATGTTGCCTGGTATCGGGGCAACGTGAAACCTGTCCTGGACGTGACGAGGTATCAAGCAGGTTTCTTGAGTTCGTGTTGTTATTGCTGGGAACCCCAAGGTTTGTAGGACCTGCCGGCCCGCGCGAGTCCGCGCAAGCCTCTGTTGTTGCGAGACGTAATGGGCTTCTGTCAGTTCGCTGAGGGTGTTGTGCAACCCTAGCGCCAATAATTTTTCAGTCGATGTACTCATCGGCAGGCGGAGAGTGGTCTTGAAAGCCACCCTCAAAAGTATGTCGGCCTGCTTTGTCTCGGACTGTGTGAGGTGGTAGTAAGGCAGGCTGTATGTGATTCTGCTCACCACCAGGCTACTGACCAGTCGGAGGGTGTCCCTTTCCTTCATGCCTCTGTTCTTGTATGTTACGCGGGAGATCATGCATGATATCGCCTTGACACTGGTTTTGAGGAGTGTAAGGGTGTGTGTGGCCCGCTGGTTGGACTGCAGCCACGTGCCCAGTACCCTCAGCAATGTCTTCTATAGTATGAGACCCCCATTGAGGCGTACCTCGAGTCTTCTTGTTGGGTCTGTGGGGACTGTGTGGTTACCCCGGCCTCGCCAGACTCCTAGGAGCTCTCATTTCTCGGGCGAGCACTGTAGACCCCGTTGGCTGACGTATTCTTGGATGAGATTTGCTGCAGTTGCAGCCGTTCTTCTTTTTCAACGAGGGACCCTGTTGTGGTCCAGAGTGTTATATCGTCTGCGTAGATTGCATGCCGACGACATGCTACGTCCTGCAGTTTGCTTGCGAGACCGATCGGGGCAACGTTGAACAGCGTGGGAGAGATGACAGCACCTTGTGGTGTGCCCTTGTTGGGAGGGTGGTACACTGGAGTCTAGATCTCTCCCATCTTCAGCTCCGCCGTGCGGTGGCTCAGGAAGCTCTGAACATACTTGTACGCTCACTCGCCGCAGTTGGTGTTGGCCAGCCCTTCTAGGATTCCTTGGTGGCTGATTTTGTCGAAAGCCCCTTTGATGTCAATTGCTAGGAGGACTTGTTCGCCGCTGCGGGAAACGTTACTGAGGACTTCAGCCTTGATTTGGAGTAGCACATCTTGTGTTGACAGGCCTGCGCGGAAACCGAACATGGTGTCCGGCAGGTGTTTGTTATCTTCCAAGTGTCTCTGTAGTCTTGTGTTTATAATTTTTTCGTACACCTTGCCGAGGCAGGACGTGAGCGATATGGGTCTGAGGTTTTCAATTGCCAATTTCTTGCCCGGGTTAGGGATCATGATTATTCGTGCGTGTTTCCACCTCGCCGGTACCGTACCTCGTTCCCAGTGTTGGTTGAGAAAGGCCGTGAGTGCGGAGATAGACTTGTCGCTCAGGTTTCTGATCATCGAATTCGTGATTTGGTCCGTGCCCGCTGCTGTGTTACGGGTGGTGGCTGCGATGGCTGCTCTCAATTCGTTTTCGGTGATAGGTTCGTCCATTGGTGGGTTGGGTTGTCCTGTGCAGGGTATTCTACATGGTTGTGTGGGAGTGGGATCTCCATAGCATTTGGTCTTGACGGTATCGATGAGGTCTTGTTGGCTGCCTGGATAGGTGTGTAGTGTCCGTTCCAGAGCCCTCTGTCCTTCTCCTTTGGTTTTGGAGGGGTCCAGGATGGCTTTGAGGATGTGCCTCGTCTTGGCCGTGCCCAGCGTGCCACCGAAGGAGTCACAGAATCTATACCCGTTCGCGGAGGCGAGTTGCATGGCATATGTTTCTGTTTCGGCTGTTATTTGTGCTATGCGCGTCTGCAGTTTCGTGTTACATTTCTGTTTTTCGAGCGGCGGGTAAGGCCCCGTTTGGCATCCCACAGGTGTGTAAGTGGGGTTCCACCTCTGGGGTCTCTTCCGTTCTGGCGATTTCCTTTGTGTGGCGTTGTTTATGTCGACGGAGGTTGTCGCACCAGTCTTCCAGGTTCGTGATTGTGTCGGCGTCCTGTTCTTGGGCTTCCCTGATTTTTCGCCAGTCAGTGAGTTTAGTTGTGTCGATCTGCCTGCGTAGGCGTCCAGTCTGTAGTGCTATGTTTACTATGTAGTGATCGCTGCCTAGGTTTTCGAGTGTGTTGAGCCATTCGGCTCGCGTGGTTTGAGTGATGAAGGCGAAGTCGGGAGTAGTGTCGCGTGTTACGCTGTTGCCTTCTGTCGTCGGTATACTCGGGTCTGTGATGAGTGTGAGGTGACACTGTTAAATTAGTGTTTGTAGCTGGAGAGCCTTCCAATCCTGCCTCTGGTACCCCCATAGCGTGTTGTGAGCGTTGAAGTCACCTATGGATACCAGGGGACTGTCTTTAGCGAGGTGGAGGATGTCACCAAAAAGATTTCCTATGTTTGCCCGCCTTTGGCTGGGGGGGGGGGGGAGCAATAATTGTTGAGGACGAAGGCACTCTCTTTCTGGTTGCCTTTGTATATTATTTCGAGAAGTACATGTAGTATGTCCACGTCGTCTATGGGTTTGGGTTGTATGGTTGTGATGTTTCTGTCTACTGGTGTGGCTACCTTCCACTTGTCGTCTTGACTTATGTGGTATTCTTCGTAGCCATGTAGTGCTGGTCGGGTACCGGGCTCTGGTAGGGCTATGACCCCCGGTGGCTTTGAGGAACGGGCGATCAATTGTGTAAGCAGCCCTTTCTTCCTCCGGTACCCGCGGCAGTTCCATTGCCAAATTTCTAAGTTTTCTTTGACTGGCCTGTATGGTCTAGGCATTGTTGGACGTTGTGGTCAGTGATGTTACGATTTGCTTCGGTGCTGCTACAGGTACGGCCTTGTAAAGGTTCTGTCGTAGCGTCTTTCGTAGTTTTCGTCTTTCGTACCTTGCTGTCTACAGTGGCTTCCATGTGTTTTATTGCTGCATCTGTGCGTTGTATTGCAGTCTGTGTTATTTGTTCCAACTGGGCACGTGTAGCGTCCATGAAGACTCGCATCTGGGCGCGGATGGCATCGACAAGGGTTTGTAGGTGAATGATGTCCTTGTGTGGAGCCATCTCTTGTGGTATTTGTGGGAGCTGTATCACTTGTTGTTTGAGTTGTCTGTATTCTTCTGTCAGTGTTTGTATCTGCGCGCGCATGGTGGCGAGTTCCTGTTCCAATTCAACAGATGGTGGCGTCTGTGGTCTTTTATACGAGGGGGAGGCTACTGCTGCCCAGCTTACCTCGTGTTCTTTGGTGGTAGTCCTCTTGAGTGAGGCTTCCTTGGTCTTTCGGTGGTGTTGCTGGGGCCCCTTGTCTTTGAGTGCCGCGGTGGCTGGTGCTGCCTGCTGTCCTTGTTTGGGCGTCGACCGAGACCGCCGTCTGGGCGATCGAAAGTGTGACCGGGGGCGAGAGCAGGAGCGGGACCTGAACTTTGGGTTGGAACCGGACCAGGATCCGTAGATGCTCGGAGACTCGGAGTAGTCGGAGTCTTCCCGCACGGCGCTGAACCATCGTGGGCTAAGGTCAGCCGCCTTGGTCGACTGAGTGACCGGGCGGGGCTGTCGTTGGGTTTTGGGTGTGGTGGTGGAGACAGGCTTCCATCTGAGTGGAATGCGCTTGAGCTTGTTGTTGCACTCTGTTGCGGCCGTGAGATGGGCCCCTCCGCACAGGGCGCACTTCGGAACACAAGTGTGTCCGGCGTCGGGGTAATGTGGTTGCAAACGTTGCACGCACGAACCGTTGGGTTGGGGCAGACGTCTGGTCGGTGTCCGGTGATTCTACAGATGGAGCCGAACTGCCTTGTCGGCTGGTAGTCTCGGCAAGGCAACTCCCTTCCGTAGTAGTACACAAATCCAGGCACCTGGGGTCCCTCGAAGTAGAGCAGGGCTGTCTGGGATTGTCCGAGCATACGGGCCCGCACGATGCGGACTCCATGTATGCGGACCCGAGCATTCGCCGTAAGCTCTTCTTCGCCGGTGTCTGCGTCGATGCCGTGTACGACACCTTTAAGCAGGCCCTCGGGTGTTGATAGATACACCTTCACAGGGTGTGATCGTCCGTGAAAGGTGAGGCTTATAATTTTCATGAGGGTGGGCGCCGTGGCCTCGTGAGGGGTGCTCACGATGATGATGTTCGAGCCGTGTCCCAGGCGGACGATGAAGTCCTTGCAGGTCGGCGCACCTCCGGTGGCTTGGACGATCGCCTTGGCTACCTGGTGGGTCTGTAGTTTTCGAACTATGAGGCTCGGGGTCGGGCGGATAATGATTTTCATGTCAGTGCGCGGAAGCGGAGGCGCGCGTCGGCGAGGCCTGCTCCTTGCAGCTGCGCCTTCAGAAATAGGTGTTCCGGCTCCGCGCTCGTCGCAGGTATCTTGCGATGTGGCTTTCGCGGCGGCGGCTGGCGCCTGGGTTAGAGCTAGCCCTAACGGTGTGGTTTTCGATGGCGGGTCAATGGCGATGGTGTTGTTTTTGAAGACAGCGTTTCCGATGAAGGGAAACGACCGTTTGCCACTGAGATTCTTGATTGTGGAGCTGCTCCGAGAGGACGGGAGACGGCCCGGGCAAATGCCTCGTAAGGCAGGGGTCTCGGGTAACTCTCGGATACAACTTCCATGGTTTCGGTGTCGGTGGGTTGGTGGGCAATGGTGCCTGGGTTTCCCGCGATCATAGCGTTCCGGGCTGGGTCGCCCCCACAGCTCACCGTAGACACGGTGGCTGCTTGCGGGCCTCCGAGCTGCCGCGCGCCAGTGTTCGGCGTTAGGGCTAACCCTAACGTCGGCATGGCCGAACGCATAGGGCTCTCGTTGGTCTTAAAACTGCGGCTCACCGAAGTTCGGTTCCGTTGAATCCCCTTGATGTTTAGAAATATTTTTCTGGAAACAGCAACCTGCTGAATAAATGTCAGACTCGGTTGCTCCAGACTAAAATTGTACCAAGATATAACACAAAGAGATTCAGTTTTCGCATGCTAAGTGCTACTGGAAGCGCATGACAAGCTAACAGCATTAAGGTGGCTTGAATATTATGCGAACTGATTGCTACGTTCTCATAGTATATTTCAGGTGCCAGGTTATGCCAGTCGTGAACTCTAGTATACAAAGAAGGCTAAACTAACATTACATTCTCGAGACTCCGCTTTAGTTTCGCAAATCAACGATTCAACTTACCGAAGTAATTCACGGTGCATTTACTACTACTGATTTTTGCACAGAAATAATGGCGCTGCAATCGCTTCAGTAACTCTTCGCGGTGTTTGTTATTGCACAAATATAGTAACAAGGCATGGCCAGCAATGGGGCTGTTGCTTTGCAGTAAGGGTTTTAATTTCATCAAGCATGATATACCGTTGAATCAGCATGCAATACCTCTTTTTTTTCAGGTTCAGCACTGTCTAGGATAAAAACCATGTTTTTTGCCAACGACATTTTGACCTGTAGGTCACGCGGATGTCGAAGTGTTCCTTAAGACGGCTTAAAAATCAGCACTCCCATATCACGGAGTTTTCTTTATTACGTGCCTAATTCTGAACAAGGAGTAACATGGGCAAGGCGCGAGATGCAAAATCCATAAGATGAGCAAAGCTAGAACATGGTAAAGGCGGCAGCCAACGTTTCGACAATTGGACTTGTCCTTTTCAATTAATTCTGATTAAGTGTTAATCATTCCAAATATGTTTGCTCTACACACGAGAGGAAACCATAAATTAGAAAGAACCTTCAGCTGCTTACGGAACAGGTTGCTGTGCTTGACACTGAACTAAAGTTAATTAATAAAGAGGAGAGTAAACTTCAGCACAATATAGAAACTGCGCTACAGCAGCTCATCTGGCGCTTTTTTTTTACCTACCTTCAATATGAAACAGAAACATAAGTGAACAAAGAAAAAGTGTCAGAACCATGTTATTATTCATTAGTCCGTGAGAAACTTCTCTCGCTGTGAGAGAAGATCACGAATTGTTCGCATTTCAAGTTGTGTTGCCAAAAGCAAAAAAGAAAAAAAAACTGGGCTATTCAGTTTTCGTTGTTTTTGTTGTTGTTAATTATGTTGATGCTGATGATGCTAATGATGATGATGAACGCGGCTTGGCTAGCACTAATAAACGCATAAATAATTTGAAAGATACATCATTTATAAACGTGGTTTTAGACGTGTGGTTCGAATCGTAGTCTGTGAGGTACCTTTGCGTGCTCGATCAATGTTGTGGGTATACCATCCACCACTAGGTGTCGCCACCTTGCAGTGCGGACGTTTGGTGTACCAGCTGCAGCACCACAGTAGAAGTACAAAAAAATACCATTTTGCTCATGTCTTTTTGTGCGAAGAATTCCTCATAAATATGCATTTATATAGGAAGTTCGTTGTAAATAATTACCAGCCACGTGACGGGTAATCATAGAGGGAATGATAACGCAGGCTTTTCAAAGACGTAAATCGACATGGAGTTTCAGCAACGGCTCGGATACCTGCGCTCCGCAGAGGAATTCGATGCAAAGGACTCATCCAGGCAATTACGGCACGACTCATCTCACGGTAATAAACAAATGTTTCAGTGCTGACGAACTTTATTCGTTGCTTAAGAACTCTTCTAGTGTCCGAGAGATAATGCTGTTCCTCAAAGAATTCCCATACGAGGCAGTCTCGAGTATTTGTCTGTGTCTGTGCGTGTACTTTGCAGGCGAAAGTTTCTATGGCTGCTGATGGAAGTTTGCCTATTATTTCGAGCCTTGAGAAAAATAACGTTGCATGCTTTCAGTAATTACACTTGAGGTTTATCGCTCCAACTGTACTCACCAGATGTATGTACAATCATATCACGACTGGGTTTCAGTCACACGCAGATGGAGGACAAAACAGGCTTCTGGCCATAATAGAGATCCAGTAACAGTGAGCAACACTATGAACTGGCCACAGATCAGTTTTCCCACACTCGCCTGAGCCCAATCTATTTAAATCGTAGTTACTTCAGTTTTATTCGTTATTTTGGGGGTTTAAAAGCTGTCGCAGAAAGTACACAAAATATTAATTCGAATTCAACAAGCTACTGCCCGCCTAGTGTACTCTGCACCGGCAATTTTGAAGGGGTATTAAAACAATAAACGGGACATGGCGACCTCATGAGCGGGCTTAGTGATTGCTGTAAATGTTGGCTCCGCCAAAGAAAAAGCAGCCACGTGGCCTGCAATCTAGAGAAAAAGTTGTGTCAGCTGTCAGCAGCAGGCAAATTCACACTAACGCTGACGCGTTGTCACTATCGTGCGGTCGCCAACTCAGCCAGTGGCTATCGTGTCAGACTGCTGAGCACGAGGTCGCGGGATCAAATCCCTGCCCCGGCGGCCGCATTTCTAGGGGGACGAAATACGAAAACACTCATGTACTTTATTTAGGTTCAGGTCAAGGAACCCCAGGTGGTCCAAATTATTCCGGAGTCTCTCATTACGGCGTGCCTCGTAATCAGACCGTGTTTTCGGCAAGTAAAACCACGTGATCTAGTCTGAGTGAGCCATTTAGAACCGTGATTTGTTCGAAACCCCGTTTCGAGAGCGCTCGCACCGCTCACTCAAGGCGCGTGCGAGTGCTCACTTAGCTGTGTTGGCGTATTTTGTGCCACAGCTTCAAAAAGTAAAAAAATTGCAGCGTGTGCCTGTTATGATGTTCTTGAAAACTAAGCCTAATCATGCCCTCGAACTTGGGTCATTACACAAGCAAGCCTTAATTGGAATATATAATTTTTTAGCTAATGGGTAATGCACGATACCAGGAAAAGAGTACCTCGATTCGGGGAACTCTATTGCTAACGAACACCACCGGTGCCCTTTTCCTAACATGCAGACGTTTTTGTAATAGTATAGACCGGCTTAGTTTGGTAACGATGAGCAGATGGGGTATCGATGCATCATGCGCATTACCGAAAATTAGATCTGACTAAGAATTTCAGGACTGCTGAACCGTAAAGCGTGATTCTCCCACCATATGTGTTTTAATGCATGTAGCTTACCAATTAGTACAAAACGAAACGTACTGGCACTTTGCGATTAGTCGAGTTAGTTGAGAAATACAGTACGGCATATTATTTCAGCGTGCGACATACCCTGGCGAAGATAAACTTTAAAAAGGATTCATTTCCAATGCATTAGGTCCTTTACTCGTATTCTAAACAAATTTCATGACTATATTTTTGTTGTGTTTTCCCATTAAAATTGCTCCTAGGAACCGTGGTTCATTCGTGCTTGTTCTGCTGAAGGTCTTGTGGATGGATGTCCTGTGGGTTGTATTGGCCATTGTTGGCTACTACGCCTCCGTATTCGCAAGAATCCCTGCCCTCGAGTAAGTTATCAGCCATTGGTGTAGTGCATAGCTGATGTACTATCAAATAATTTGAGGATAGCGCCTCTGGTGAAATGTTAAGGTCTGTCTCATTTGGCTGCATCTTTCTGAACCAATTGTCGAAACTGCCGTGCCCTCTGGCGGACGAATTCATCTCAAAACGTGCAGTTCTACACCTGTGCACTTCGGGGTCATTTCAAATCAAAGAGAAAAGTGAAGCAACGGAAGAGATCTGGCGCTTGTTGCAGGCGGTTAAGTCATTTCCACAACTTCTCAGGTTGCAATGGGCAGGTAGCCGACGGAATGTTGGCCATGGATGATGTTTTTTGTCGGAAAACATGCCCCAAGAAAAGATCGTTTTTACTAAAGCATTCTAGTGCGTTGCAAACCTTTACCTACGTACTCTGACATAAACAGACGCATCGCTTCTTTAAGCTAGCTGGATAAGTGTTGTAACCAAAGCGGCAGGCATTCACATCCCTGCACCACGAAATGACTAGGCCTGAGCGATGTGGTCTGCTGCTAAGAGACCTGCGTTGGCTGCATTGTCAAATTAGCTAGAGCAGGAAAACCACGAACTCGAGCTCAACTGTCCTGACGCAAATCAAAGAACGCAGTAAAGGTGGCGCACGCAGCGCTGTTCAATCGAAGACAAAAGTGCTGCACTCTCTGAACTACTGTGAGAGGGTCAGCCAAATAGAAGATACCTCTAGCCAGTCAGCAGACAATTATCCCTCAACTCGAGCCTGTTGAGAAAGAAGGAGGGCTAGCAGAAGGCGCGGAAACCCGCTATTAAGCTATTGCAAAAATCTTAATGTTGAGTTCGCAGCCGACTGTAAATAATACAAAAATCGCAATTTCGCCCAAGAAGCAAAGCATCGATTGCCATAACAAATTATTGGGCAGCTATAAGAAGTAAGCATAGTAGGTTTATCTGCTGTATAAGCCGTAAACTAAGGCACACTCGGCATTAAGGCGCTGCTGCGATACTTGAAAGACACGGGACTTTCTGACAAATTGTGGCTATACAATGTGTGACTTAAGACTGTGCGGTGACACTGCGTAAGACTAGGAACGCATTTGCGGGCTGCGTGACAGTGCCCACAGAAATAGTTCGTGTGTACGTGCGTGTGTGTGCTTAGGTTTTTTTTCTTTTTTTTATCCTTCTTTCTTTCTCACCTATTGCATCCCCTTGCCCCTCCTCCAGTACAGGGTAGCCAACCGGAGATAATCTCTGGTTAACCTCCCTGTCTTTTCTTTGCCTTTCTCTCTCTCTCACTAGGCACACTCAACTTGCGGACAACTTTCTGTGGCTGTGAAGAGAAAGCTGCGGGCGCTTGGCTGCTGCACATATGTTACCGCGACAAGTAGTCCGGCAGCGTTTCATTGTGCTTTTGGTTGTTCAGAACAGATGCTGAATCGACGCAGCTTTACGTGCGAGGGTATCGCATTTCCACAAACGCGGAAGGGAAAAGTCGCAAAATAAGTAAACCTTTACGCTCAGTGGTGTGTTCTGCCTTACTTAATTATCCTTAATAAGGTGTTTATGTTTTGTCTTCCCCAGCCTAAACTAACGCGGATTAAAACGCGCAACTCTTTTCACAAGCGCTTTCCCTTGTACGATCTTTCCTATTTCCTGTCTCTTTCTTCGTGTGTAACATGGTATTGGTTGTAAATTGCCTCCGTAGCTTTCCTTTCATAGACAAAGAAAGTTGTTCGCGAGTGCAACTAAATTAATAAGCATGGTATCATGTGTGTATGGGACAACATGAACACATGTCACTCGACCGCAGAAACTCGCTGTCAAAATGCTGCAGTGAGGAAACGCAACAGCAGCAGCGAGCGAATTGATCTTCGTGCAGCCACTCGCATCAACGCGAAAACACAGCGCAATTCAGGACTCTGTACCCATCGGAGATGGCTTTCAAGATACAGCGGCCCGGCCGGGCGGCGTATAAGGAATGCATATCCCACGGAGAACGGGGGTCAGAGCTGCACACCTACTGGCTCTCTCGGCAGGCCACGTCCGCTAGCATAGCCTCCAAGATTTCACTTCGTTTACCTTCCCACGCTAGCTGCCGCAACGTGTGAGATCCGGCTATTTGATATTCCATGCTGATGTAACCAGCGCAAAAGTGGACACGGGATACTGGCTGCCGCCGCGGTGAACGCACTGCAGCAGTGGGAACTGACACTCCATACGGTGATAGGAACCATCATCACTTGCATTGCGGCCTATCCGAGGCACGTGAATAAATTCGAACTGCTTCAAGAAACGCTGCGCGACGCTCGATCCGCGATGGTTGCGCAGCGTTTCTATATACCACGCACTTTCTGTGTCGGATATGTTTTCCTTATATGCGGTTGAGCGCACGCAGCCCCCTAGGCAACCCGGGGTAGCACACCCCCCTCCCTCTTCCCCAAGCCTTGCACGCGGAAAAAGGCGGTGCGCTTCCTCCCCGCTTTCCGCCATTGCGTGCGCGTGATCGATGCCCCGTCGCCGGCTCACCCTCGTATACGCTCTCACTCGCACATGCAGCACATGGCGCGCGGAGACGATTTTATCGCCCATGGACTTTATGCGGAACCTCACGGCGACGGCGATGTTGACACCGATGGCAGAAATGCGCCTGGAGTCTCCATGTAATGGCTATCGCAATGAATTTCCGGCGGAACAAATCTCACGAGGACTGTCGACGGTAATGTACTTAGTTTAGAAGTGTGGAAAGCAGCGTGAAGAGGTAGCCGCCGTGGCCACGGCTTCTTTAGGCCGGCCAGCCATGGTGCCGCGCAATCGCTGGAGCGGTCGATAGCGCGGCCGTTCAAGTCGAGCACGGTAGCGTGTTCTATTCTCACGCTCCAAGCACGTGGGCCCTTTCGTCTTACACGAATCTGGAGGTGATATTCGCTCCAATAGTGGTTCCCTTAGAAACAGTCGCAGCCACAGAAGCATTGTGGCGACGAAACGCACTACCACCACGGAAAAGCGTCATCCATGAAGCGTTTACCGTAGATGGACTCCTCTTTCAGGCTTCCCCTGCACACACTGCGCTGTCTATCGGTCAGCGTGTGGCCTTTAGAATGCATGGAGCGTCAGTGTCTTCGAATGCTGTTAAATGAGCCATTCGTGAAGCGTGCACTGCTATCGGGTGGTTGGCGCTTACCTCCGGACGCTCTGCGCCATCTAGCGACGCTGCCGGGGAGGTCAGAGCGTGGTCTCAGAGATGTGTGGCGCACTGGGCCGTGCGGACACTCAAAACGATTCCCTCGCTGGAGGCGCACCCAGTGGTACATACCCAGTGACAACTTGGCGTGAGAGGGGATCATGAAGAGTGGCGCACATGAAGTGTATTTCTGGCACAGCTCGCAAAAGCGTCAGGCTGCTCCACTTGAGAGAAACATGTGACGCGGGTTGGATTCCGCGTATAACGGGAGAAATATAAATCTTTTCTTTTCATTGAAGAATAAAATGGTTAGGTATTCACATGGTCGCCGAGCAGAAACTCCGAGCAGGAGCTGCGTAAATGGCCCAAGAATTCTAATTGCATAAAACGCAAGCTAAATTCGCACACACCATACGGTCTCGGTTAATTCAAACACAAGTATTTTTTTCATGCACTCAGGACCATAGAAACATAGCCCTTGAAGTGTTCTTGGGTCCTATCTTTACAAAAATATATTGTTTCTTTAAATAGCACCTCGTCTTCGTCCACTCTATTCGTCCTCGTCCTTGTGGCTTTTACAGTTTCAAGACGCCAGCAATAAATTATTTTTCAATGAATGATTGATTTGAGTAGCTGTCACCGCAAAGGAATCGACAAAGGGAACCGAGTTTCGAACTGTTATTTGCTTCCGCAATAATAGAGAAACAAATCGTAATAAACGAAACTCGTTCAAAATTACAAAACGTTATGCGTGGCCCTGCTACCGCAAACACCAGAGACTAGTGGAGCTGGGGGAAGGCCAGTAAAGGTGTGCCAAACCGCACACAAGACACACGACCGCCGGCAACGCGTGCCTACGACGTCCACCAAAGGCGTCTACTACGGCGTCAGCGATTCGTGAGGCCAACGCCGTAGTAGATGTCGCGGTTATCTCTGTATGGAGCAGCGGGCGAGTACATCGAGGCACTCTAGCAGCAACCGGAGAAGAACGCCCCTCCTCCCTCGCCTGACCCCCTGCCTCGCGCCCCAAAGGAGAGGGCATGCATGCGGACAAAGAAGCAGTCAATTGACAAGGCAAGCACTGTTATCACAACTTAATTTTTGATATTAACCAAATCTTTAAATGCAAAGGAATCCACGCATCCGGACAGCGTTCCTTGCTCGCATGCGCATCGCTCCTACTCTCCGGTAGGCTCGACGCACCCTCGCCGCGTCACTATGCTGCATGATTCTATTTCTATACTCTGATTTCACACTCTCTCAGCTCTGTCCCTCCCAGCTTGGCGAAGCTGCGCACGGCAAGAGAAGCCCAAGGAGGTTTTAACAGCTCCACTGTAAAAGGCGAAGGAGAGCCAGAACAACGCTCAGCCATTCCTTTCATGTCCTGTTTTTTCAGGGGTGTGGTTTTTCGCACTCCTGAGTTGCTGTGTATTCTAGAAGTTTTGTGTGAACACCTTTAAAGCCGTTGTTTCGCTTGCGTACCTTAACTGCACATAGTACGCAAATTTCACGCTCACAGTCACAGCAATGATCCTAACTAACTGCGCGATGTCATGCTTCCCTTTGTCTGCACATGTATTGCCGTATGCATATTATACGGACCTAGAAATTAAGATGAATCAGATATTGCACACTTCACGATTTCAGGTTGTTGGTAAGCAGTCGCAGCCGTACGGGCATCACCACTGCGGCGCTCCTTTTTGCTGCAACAACTGCCTGCGAATTCCTCATGACTTGCTACCAAATGGACCTGCAGACTATACTGACCGGGAGAACACGCTCTATTATTCAAGGCCTCATCTTCAACAAGGTGCGCGTTCCCAATTGTTCCCGTGCTCTACATTTTAGGCCCATAAAACTGAAGCGAGCTGCCATGACAAAAGTGGACGCTGCACAGTATCGCGTTTCGCCGAGTGTCTCTCGGTGCTGCAGCAGTGAATAACAATCAAGATTGGGGAGTTTGTGAAATATCAGCTGCTCTACTGCATGTTTTCCGAGAATTTCTAGCACCTTTCTCACAGGTAGAGAATGTTCAGAAATGGCGCGCAATCTCGTAGGCGCCAAACTCGCTGAATTAGGTACATGTTCGCCATAAATTATATCCCTCCATCAGCACTTGTTCTCCAAGCACCTAACTGTTGTGAGTGCCACTAGAAAAAAAATGGAGGGCGCTTAAGCATCGCTTTTAAGAGTGGAACGCCAAAGCTTTCAAATATCCCACGCTTCCCGGCAAATATACCTTATGTAACCGTAATGTTTACCTCGAAGCGCTGGTGGCGAACGCTATGCATGAAGCCGAGTGGGCGGGCGTTCTGGTAGAAACGAGGTTTGTTGCGTGGGCCGCAGATGCGCGGAGGTGAGCGCCATCTGGATGGTGGGGCAGTAAGGAACTGAGCGCAGCGCTCCACTCTGGTAGAAACGCTGGAAAATAGGTTTATGTTTGAGTTTACACGTAACACAATTGCGTTTTCCGGTACATTCAAACGACATTCCGACACTATCCTGTCAGTAGGTTGTGTTTAGGTTGTACTTTACCACTTTTCTCACACATCTTAGCTTGAGGAATTCAATTAGTTCGTTAACGCCTCAGCGCCACGCGCAGGGCCTGTGTGGTTGCGGTTCGGAATAATTTTGTTGGCAGAACGACGTCCGATGCAAGGCGCCGACACCGGATTTTACGCGACACGGGGCCCTTAACGCTGTCGCGTTAGAACGTTTTGGAAGCCTGAGAATCCCTTCCTTCCTCCGCTCGGTGCGCATAACCAGCCCCAGGGGTTGCCAATCAATTGCCACCTAGTTTTTTACAATGGACAGTACTATACAAAAGCATTTTATAAGCTAAAATGTAATAAAAAAAAGTTGCCGCCTACACTTTAGAAGTATGTATTTTAGCTCTTTGGAAGAAACGAAGTGTCTCATGTCAATGTAACACCCTTGAAAGCTTTATGTTCAGCCACGACGGCCGCATTTGATGGGGGCGAAAGGCGAAAACACCCGTGCACTTAGATTTAGGCTTACGTCAAGGAGCCTCAGGTGGTCTAAATTTTCCGGCTCCCCCACTACAGCGTGCCTTACAATCAGATAGTGATTTTGGCACGTAAAACACCAAACTTATATTTTTTTATTTTTACGTTGGCATCGTTTAGTTCAGGGTTTCGTTTCTTGAACAGGTGCATGATGATAACTTTTGCTTAATATTAGAAACGGTACTTGAAGTTTTTTCTGGTCAGTCCCTTTGGAGAGACAAGACTCCCAGAATAGAAGACTAATGCTTGGTCATTTCACTAGTCTAACAATAATTCCACGCTTATTCGGTCGGACAGCTTGCCCGATGCTGTTGTCACTGCATCAGAAAACGTATTCTCCATGCGGGTATAAGACAAGATTGTTTATTCGCAATTTATATATGGAAAATATTTTCCACGTGCCACATGCCGTTACCATTGTTGACTTAAGTAAATGAATAAATAAACAAATAAATGAATAAATAAATAAATAAATACCAGAAGGTCTTATCTGTGATGAAGTACAGTGCAGAGTTCATGGCAGGAAAGATAGCACACGGGAACAGCTTACACCTGCAAGAAGACAAAAGGGAAGGGAACGTCTCGTACAGCACGTCTATAAGAGAGGTTCATCAGCACCATCATGATTATGTAGAAATGATGGTGACGGTGATGAAAACATTTATTGGGTAGTAAGATGGTCTTGGAGATCCTATGGGTGGGGCCCTAGGTCCTGGGCTCCACTGGCCCTTGCTGCCCGCCGGACTTGGTTCAGAAGCGACGTTTGCACCTCTGGGTCTGAGCTGGCGAGCTGCATCTTCCATTGCTCCATACTGGGGGTGGATTGTTTACCTAGGTAATTATCTAGACCTGGGTGTTTCCTCTTAATCACCCGCGAAATGTGGTAGAGTACGAGCTTACCTCCGCATCACGGACAGGAGTTTGGGTATGGCGTCAGATGCGCAGCATGTAGCTTTAGCAAGTGCGCATAAACGCCTGCCTCTACGATTCCAAGATCGACAGCCTATTCCCTCGAGAGGAACTTGTGAGGAGTCCCGCATTTTTGACGTCCGAAGCGCTGTTGTTCTAGAATTTCTGTAGCGCGAAATGGAATATTAATTGCGGGCGCCATGGAGGGACCGCCCGCCGCAGCTCGGTTCGCATTGATTGTGGCATCGCGAATAAACGCCTGTCGGACGATATTGTTCGAACATCGCTGAACCGGGTGGGTGAAACGAGGCCCACAGGGACAGCTGTACCCGCAGCTACGCGAGGTGTTCTGAAGTTCGGGCGTCCGTCTACAGGACAGAGGGTGCACCGTTCCGTCGCCTGAAGCGCACGTTGGAGTGGTACGAGCTTGCTGCCACCTTACGCTCTAGACTGTTGCAGTCGCCCACTCTAGAATGCTGTCGGCTACCGGCGGACGGCTACGTTACCGCCCGTTCTGCCGACCCTTCCTCCCGTTTCGGCCATCACCCCACAGGAGACAGCTCTACCGTATCGGGCACCACTTGCACTCTGGGAACTTGAGACAGACTAGGGCCCTACTTTAGGACGCCTCGTGTTGTTGTGGTTGTTAAATACTTTATTCAAACAAAGGTGTTCAGGTCACGCAGGCGCCTGGGCCCCCGCTCGACCGTACTCCACTCAAGTGTTTCTTTTCCGTAGGTCCATAACCCTGGCAGGCCGGCTGGTCCCGATGGTCTGCGTTGCCGGGTCCTCAGAGCGGAGCACGGTCTCCAAGTCCTCCCACGAGGTCAGGTGCTCCAGGCCCCGCGGGGGAGGGTCCGCCGGGCAAAGCGAGAGGATGTGGATGGCGGATGCGAACGGTTCGGGACAGAGGGTGCAGACGGGGGTGGGGAAAGAGGGATGGTAATGGGATAGGGTGACAGGGGAGGGGAGTGTGTGACTTTGGAGTCGCCTCCAAAGTGTTGCATATCTGTTGTCTAGGGATGGGTGAGGTGGGGGGTAGATCTGACGTGCGGCTCTATAAGCCTGCGTCAGATCGCTAAAAGAGTGCGTGCGTTCCTTCGTGAATCCCGGATCGGAGGCCACCTGAGCCCGGTTAATAGAACCTGGGGCTAAAAGGTTGGCAGCCTCGTTTCCGGGATTCCCGTAGAGCGCAGGCACCCATATCAGCTCCACATGGCGGGGTGGAGGTGCAACGGGCGAGTCCAGTATGCAAAAAACTGGAACATGGACCCGGCCTCATACAAAATTTAGTATAGTTATTTTTGAATCTGTTATTAAGTACCGGGCTTCCGTATGGGTGATGGCAATGGCAATCGCAGCTTCCTCTGCAGCTTCTGGGGAAGTGTGTTGGGGGAGGGGTAGTGTGATGAGTCGGCAGAGGTAGGAGTCCACCACGGCGGCAACCGCCTTCTCTCCCATGCATGCGGCGTCCACCCATACGGCGTCCTGTTCGGGGCCGTAATAGCGATGGAGCGCCTTAGCTCGAGCTCGGGACGCCTCGTGTTTGACAGAGCTTTTCATGCGTGTAATATGTGTGTACCGATTTAGTATATTGTATTTGTGTTGTAACGAAACGCCTTGTCTAATTCGTCTTGCCCCGTGTCGCACATCTTTCTAACGTGCCGAACCTAACCTTGAAACCATCTCACGGTGACTGTCGATGGTAATGCGATTGGCATTTATGAAATGTAGCGACACACCGACTTGCTAAAGACACGTTTATTTAGAATCAGTAGTTTTAGTCTTCAGATTGCCGCTGCCTCGGCTATATGCGACGTTCCCAGTCTCTGGTATCGGCCTACTTTCTGTGGCACTCGCGTGCTCAGGTCGCCTAGAAGCACGACAGTATGACGACGACTGTTTGACGGCGATGAAATGACAAAGAAGTAATGACGTCGTTGGAACGACGGAGCCCATATGACGACGACGACATGGCGTCAATAGTATCACGATTCTTAAATGATGGTATGAGAGCAGCGCGACTACGACGACATGAGGACAATGGAATGACAGTGAGTATTTGACGACAATTATATAGTAACGACTGTATGACAAACACTCTACGACGATGATAGCGTGACGAGGTTGGTATGACGGCTACTGGATGACGAAACTGGAATGACGCTGATGGAACAACCACGACAGAAGACGACTACGGGGTGATAACTACTGCATGACGAAGACCGTCTGACGACAACGCAATGACGGCGATAACAACGACATAATATCGATTAAATGGCGGCAGCATTATTATAATAGAACTAGGAACTCATGTAAACAGTTTCTTGAAAATTTATCGGCATCTGCCAGGTGTCACACCATTGAGTAATCTTTTGGAAGGCCTCGTTCAGTGTTGTTGGATCTGCTATGGTTTTGATTTCTCAGCAGAGCACACAATCATCAGCGTATAATTTTAAATGACCCGGAATGTCTTTTACGATGTCGTTTATATCAATGATGAATAGAAGTGGCCCCAGCACCGAACCCTGAGGGACGCCAGAGTCAACAGAAAGAGAGTGAGGTGAATGATCACGAAATTGACATATTGTTGACGGTTACTCAAGTATGCTGAAATCCAATGAGTAATCTTGTTATCTTTTATTGTGCTATTAATTTTGGAAAGCAGCTTCTTGTGAGAAACATTATCAAATGCTTTTGCGAAATCCATAAATATGGCACCTGTTTGGTTCCCATTATTAATCTAGTTAGCAAAGTCGTGTACAGCTTGGACCAATTGCGTGCAAGTAGAATAACCGTTCCGGAATCCGTGCTGAAATATTGTAATAAAATCATGTTTTCCAAGAAAATCAGAGATGTGGGTATGTAATATGTGGTCTATAATTTTGCAAGTTGTGGATGTTAGTGAGATTGGTCTATAATTATTGATGCACTCTTTTTTACCGTATTTATGTACAGGTAGAACTCTGGCCGTCCTCCAGTCGTTCGGAACCTGCACTTCATTCAGGGACCTTGAAAATAATATAAACAAGTACTTGGCTACCCATTCTGCATAGCTGGTTAGGAATGTATTTTGTATGTTATCGAGGCCGGTGGACTTCTTGGTATCGAGATTCGAAGGCAGTTTAATAATACACTGCCGAAATGTAGCGCAGCAGAAGCGGCGAAATTCTTTGTCGAGAACATCCTGCTGCGACATGGCGCCCCAGAAGTCGTCATCACCAACAGAGGAACGGCCTTTACAGCGGAGCTCACCCAAGCCATTCTGCAGTTCAGTCAGACAAGGCACAGGAGGACAACTGCCTACGACCCTCGCCGACATGCTAGGAATGTACGTCGACGTCCAACACAAGACCTGGGATGACGTCATGCCGTGCGTAACATTCGCTTGCAACACGACGGTGCAAGAAACAACGCAGATCACGGCGTTCAAGCTGGTTTACGGCAGGAACCCGACGACGACGCTCGACGCCATGCTGCCGCACTTCACTGACGAAGAGAATCTTGACATCTCTACCTATCTCCAGCGCGCCGAAAAAGCCCGACAGCTCGCCCGCCTATGGATCAAGAACCAGCACCGTACCGACAGCAGACACCTCCGACAACGCTTCGTCGAGTACCAGCCCGGCGACCGTGTTTGGGCTTGGATCCCGATACGCCGACGAGGACTGAGTCAGAAACTATTGCGACAATTTCGGACCCTACAATGTCATTCGACGGATTGACGCATTGGAGTATGAGGTCATGCCAGACGGCATTTCGCATTCACAGTGGCACCGCGCACGATCTAAAGTGGTCCACGTGGTGCGTCTTAAACCATTTTACGGACGCTGACGAACTTCCTTATTTTGCTGTTCTCTTTGCTACGGGTGTTTTTCTTTATTACTTGCGCTTGCAGAATCGGGCGATGAATCGGGTCGGCACGTGTACTTGTTTGTCTTTATCGGGCGACATGTTTCACCGCCTAACAAATGTTATCGGACAGCGCAGGACACGCTTGCAGGTATCGGAAGTTTCTGGAATGTTATTGATGCTCCCAACCGCTGTCTCTGACCGAACCTTGTGTAATCTGATCACATGTGTGCGCGACGCGAATAATGTAGAACTTTGTGGAAGGCACGTGGGTCACAGCGATTACTCTGGAACATTCGACGACTGATGTATAAAAGCCGACGCGCTTGACCCGCTGATCATATTTCCAACGATCACCGAATGTGTTCGCCGCTATCGTTGTTTCTTGAGTGTGCCTGATTTTGAGGGCACAGGTTCGCCCAATAAAAGTTAGTTTTGTCTTTCACAGTATTTTTACTGTGTTCTTTGACGTCACTACCATGTGGCAATATTCATATTTAGATTGTGTGCACACTGTTTTTTATTACTATCGTTAAAGAAGATTAAGCAGAGTAGTTGCTGTGACTCACAGGGGATGGCTGCTCCTTTTCAGTTATTTGTAAGTAGCGTAAAAAGAGAAAAAGTAATAGTTATTGGAATAAGCATATTTAAGGGCTGCTCGAATAGCCTTATTGACATTATCTATATGACTTATTTGCATGTACATTTTAACGTGTGTAATGCCGCTGGCAGAGACGTCTGGTCAACTGAGCAGATTGTTGATGAGAAACAACTGCTTTAAGTTATTAGGGGCCACAATAACATTGGCATTAATTAAATGAGGCAACACGTTCATACATGCATGTAGAGTCTTGAGTTTGGGTTATGAGGCATACAAGGGAAAACGTCTTCTCAATAATTTTCAATAATTCATTATGAACATATTTGCCCTATGCGCGAATTCGCTCAGCGACTGTTGCCCCTGCGCCCTAAATGCAGCTCCTGTGCACCCCAATCATTCAGAGGAATCCGCACTTAGGCCGTTCTCTCTCCTTTGAAACTCCAAGCACTGTTGTTGTCCGCTTAATGTTTAATGTAAAGAAATATCCGCCATTTCAAATGGTCGTTTCTAGAGACGAACACGAATCGAGCCATGAATACCTACTCGAGCAGCATTTGATTCGACAACGCCTTATAATATTTAAATTACCCTGGAACCTTCATCGCTCCAAAATGTGGAAGTCCACCTCAAATAGGCTCAAGGCCTGGTTTGTCTTAGGTAGGCTTTTTTAAGAGACACGAATGAGACACAAATACATATACCAATGAGACAAGCACAGCTAGACAGTTTAGACATGCTTACCTGGCAAATATGAACGTCGGTATATGAAAAAATAAATATCCAGCGAAGCTTCTTCGCCGTTTCCGACGCGTATTCCTGCTACGTGCGATGGTCTATACGTTTCAGGTCACGAATATGTCAACGGAAAGCAGAAGACGCTACCCAGCCGGGCATATCACTGCGCTGCTAAGCGTCGACGCATATCTGTCCTGCTGCTCTCCCTTGCTGATTGCGCTGCCACTGATGGGAGCCCTGTTCCTCCCTTTCGTCTTCTGGATGATCGGAGCGCGGACCGGAGTGGGCCCGTCGCTGTGTTGCGCCGCGTGGACCGTGCTGGTTCTGTTCCTGCCTTTTCTCAGCTCCTTCCTGCAAAAGCGCTTCTGGGTGAGTGCCGATGCTAATGGTTCGAAGCATGGGGAGGAAGCAAATCGAGTAGGTGGGGGCGTGTAGCAAGAAAATAAGCTGGGAGGGAAGTAATACCCAAAGAAGCAAATTTTGACGCGAGCCAACTCTCCGCGAAGAGCTTCCCTTCTCTCCTTCCCTCGCAGTATGGGCCGAACACGTGACCTCTGAGACTCGGCGTGTGGGTCGAGAATGTTTTATTAACGGGAGTTTTTAAAGGGACACAAAAGGTTACTATGAAGTCGTTAAAGTGATAAAGCAATGCTCTAGGACGTCTAAGGCGTCAATATAATCGGGAGCAGAGCTTTAGTAACAGAGAAATTGAGGTAAATGCATGACACGATTTGAGACCCCCAGCTACATTCCGGTACTAGCCCGATGACGAAGGCACTCGTCATCATAATTTATGTCACTAGTACGCAACCAGTCGTATTAAAAAGAGCATTTCATTCGGTTATAAGACGGAAGAAAATGCTACTAGTCTACTTCTGTTCGCTTCTAAGAAAAAATAACATTTTGGCGTTACCCTTCAGTAGTATGGGAGGTCGAAAGGTTTCGTTTTCGCCACGCGCGCTTTGGAGTTTTAGTTGTTTCCTTATCGCGTCGTACCGCGGTGGTTCTGCTGGCTCGCGAAACTTGAATTTGGAACAAGCAGCGAGAATGCCACGTCCATGTGATGTAGTGGGATGCGCGAACGGTCCGCGGAACTTGGCCAAGGGCAGTTGCAGGGGCGAATCCAACTTTACTTATCACTGTGTGCCAATGAGTGAACATCTCCGTTCGAAGTGAATAAGTCTCGTACCTCCGCCACAGCGCGTTGGCAAAGAGCTGAAAAATCGCATAGTGTGCTCGCTGCACTTTCGTCCAGAGGATTACGAGTTCAACGCCGGCTTACTGAAGTCGTGTAGAGTACCTTTCAAAGAAATGCTTTCCCGTAGCGCTGTTCTGTCGGTCTTGTCTGCATTCTCCGAAGCGCAAGAACAACTGCAAGCCGAAGACGGGGCGGTGAGTGCGGCATTTGGTTCTCACGAAGGAGAAGCTACAGATGTGCGAATATGTACAGCCATGACATACAGTTGCCTTCATAGAAGTGCGCAACGACGCCGGCAGCGTGAGCCCTCAGCAGCAGGTCACGTTCATTAGTGCTTAAATCGCTGAAGTCGAGCCCAGCATCGCGAGCCAACGTGTCGTTGTCATGGTCTTCCATTGCAACGAGCATCAAAGTTGGCGTCATAAAATAAAGAACCAGCTTATTGTCGAGCGCTTTCCCTTCCGCTAGCCACCATAGTTCCGATTTCGCGCTGCTGTCGGCTCTGTTTTTGCTCTGTTTCTGGCCGCACGTTTGCGTTTTGCGCAGAAAAGCCGTAGCGCCGTCTGCGGGCGCCGTTTTACTCACCGACGGCGCAATGTCACTATGATACCATGACGTCACGACTCCTCAATCGGAGGGCAGGCGATTGGAACTGCGCTAGAGGTACGCGAACGCTTCAAAACACATTTTCTCTTAAATAAGTCTCTTATTCGCATGAAACCAGCGTTTCGACGTTTCTGGGATGGTATTTGAATAGTCCACGTTGACTTAATATTAACCTTTAGTGTGCCTTTAATGAACGCGGCATTGGCCGGCTTTCATGCCGTTGCTCTGCTTGCAGAGTGGAAGCACAAAAACTTACCGCGCCCTCTGACTTCTCAATCACGTGTTGGGCCAATTCGTTTGACTACATTTGTGTTGCCCAGTGTTCGCTGCTACTTTTTCATTGTGTTTCCCAGTGTTCGCTGCTACTTTTTCCCCCTTCCTCCGTGAAAGGAAGCAGTAGGTCATGTAGCCAGCCTTCACAAGTCAACTCTCCGGGAAGGCATCCCCTTTCAACTTTTCTCTCTCAGAACGTCGGCCCAGCACGTGACACTACGTTCGGTGGACTCGACCTACCGAGCTTGGCTCCCGGTAGGTTATAAGCGATGCCCACTTGTTTTGGTGCTTTGCGAACCGCTATGTGCCTGTTTTTCCCGACATCCTTCCGCAACTTCGGTCATTTATTGCGATGTACACATTTGTCCCCTTCGTCGCAACGTGCGGCTGTGCCGACCACTGTACGTTGATATCTCAACCGTTGTCTTTTCGCAACAGCGTGCGCTGAGTGTTACTAGAGTGGTGTTGGAAAACCTTACCCCGGCATGATCACGTGTTGGGTCGACATTTCCTGTCTTCGATTTTGTTGTCTTTGTTGTCGACATTTCTTGTCTTCGATTGCGGCACTTTAAACGAATTTGCTCGCGCGAAAACCTACCCAAGTCTGATTTGAAAAACCTCACGCTTGATGGAGTGCCTTCCAGTATATTGTCCACAAGCGCCCGACGTCATACCGTACGGCAAATATACACAATTCGCAGAAATATAGAAGTTATAGTTGCCGCAGTGTTTATTTACTCTATGAGCCATATTGGAAGGAAGAATAATTAAAGCAGGCGTATTGGCATTATTTGTTGTCCATTCTAATAAAAAAAATGAGCGCAGGCACTGAGTACAGAAAATTCACGTTTAGCCGCGAGAAGAATGTTCGTCTGTCGTGACAACGGCTTTGGCAGTGTAGTGACATGGCGCGGGGCTTGCTGGAGAAATTGCTGGTCATACAAGAAAACGGACTTTGTTCTCATGCAAGAGCAAGCCAGGATTTGATATTTAGTCGGTGATTTTGTGCTGTTGTTTCAGCTGTACTTCTCTCTTTATTCCTTTGGGAATTAGAGAATGGAGTGGTCGAATCCTGAAATTCAGTAAGAACACAATATTCCTGGTTATACGAGAATAATTCACAAAAATGAACAGTGTCTGGCATTTAAGCGGTTCATCCAGGAATGCGACTCGATTTCTCCAAAGTCCATGGGAAGGATAGTTCCTACAGAAAAAAAAAAAACTTACGTAACCTAAAAAAACACGTATTTTCGCAAACTAGGGCAATAGTTAAAAACACCCTGACGAGGGGCTTTACATGAAGGTGGGTGCACGTAACTACACGCAGGAGACAAGAGGGTAATTAAAGAATTTTACTAAAATATATATACATTGTAAACATACTTATACATAAATACATATACATGTATGCAATCACCGCGTATTAAATAAGGCGCGACTACTTCAGAACTGCTAGTAGCGCTAGTAGAATTGTCCACTGAATTGGGGAAGTTGCGGAAGGCTGTTCCAGTAAGCGGCTGCTCGAAATAATATGGACCACTGAAAGTTGTAGTCAGCCATGTGGGCGAGAAACCTGAAGGACGTAACGAATTCAGTGAGATATGCCGGAACGATGCTCAGTGTAGAATGCGAAGTTGAAAATGAATATGCTGCAGTGTGACAAAAACTGCAGCATTGCATCTGATTAAGCATTTTGAAGTGCGTCCATTATTTAGCTTTAAACTTGCGCAAACTCAATTAGTTTAATTATAGGAGCAACACACACACACACGCACACACACACACACACACACGCGCGCACACACGCGCACACACGCGCACACACGCACACACGCACACACACACACACACACACACACACACACACACACACACACACACACACACACACATATATATAATTTCTGGTCGAAACAATTTGTCACTTTAAGGGCGAACGTAGCAAATATTGCGAAAATGTCGAATTCAGAAGCAGTGCAATGGAAACAATCAGAACAAACTACTCGGTTTCCCAAAAATCTACGTTGACCTTGCATTTTCGCAACACTTCTTGCATTCGGAGTCAATTTTTAGCTGATTTTTTGGTATGTCCGTGAGTGGACTTCTCGAACGTCCAATTCTTGTACGTGAATTCCTTCAACCATGTGCAGAGAAGCTGCATTTTTATTTGAACTTTTATTCATTTAGTTCCAAAATAGTGATTTTTCGTTTGGCAGAGTTGTCCTGGAGTACGCCTTTGTGATGAAGTTGGCAAATGTATCTAATCGCTGGTGTCATCTACTGTGCAGCAAAATTAAGCATCGCTGAACGCGCATTCCCACAGGTGAACGTGCTACGGGCTCGTGACGAGCGTCTCAAGGCCATTGCTGATTTGCTTTCGACGATACGAGTCGTCAAAATGTATGCCTGGGAAGACGCCCTTCAGGAGAACGTCCTCCGCCCCAGAAATGTGGAGCTCAAATGGTTGTTCCGAGCGAATCTTCTGGACGCCCTATTGGACACCGTCTACTCCTCCACTAGTTCAGTGGTGGGTTCAATGGGAAAAGCTAGTGGTGTACAATACTGGCCTCAATGCACAAAGTACTGTTTAAAAATGCATAAGCTCCGTGAAATCTCTTAAAAAGCTTGGTTCAAAGCAGAGTATATAAAAAAATTAGATACTTCTGTTGCATTCTTTTCAATTTCTGTGTCTCGTGTGACCTTTTAAATGGATTTTATTATTAAGCTTGATTACTTACGCCGGCTCTTGATGATCTGCCGATGCTGCCGATGCTGCCATGTGCTCAGTAACTACAGTCCTAGCCAGATAAAGCATTGAGTTAGGAATGAGCATTTATATGCATGTCTTTCATTTCACCTCGCACATTCAGTTTCGGCACTTTCTGCTTTTGTACTGCTTTTATTGATAGAACCGACATGCTTGCACGTTTTCGTTTAGTGAATCGGACAATCTTCTTGCAATGTCACTACGTGTATGTACAGGAAGACCATACGTCTATGTTCTACTTTTGTGTTTTTCTTGCACCAAAAGCGTTCTTGCGCTAAATGAACTATGAGTTAATTTAGCGAAACATGGACAGATAAGTAATTATCTGTCCACGTTCCTCTATTATCATTGCACAGTCTTTGTATCGTTTGCTTAATCGTCACTCACTAGTGGGGGATTATATGTATAGCCAAGTGGTTGATTTCTGTTCTTTTCCCATAATTTGCTTTCATGAACTTTCTTGGCCAATAAACTCAGTTGACCTTTGACGCTAGGCAGGGCTTAATGACATAATGGGGCACAAAGCATTCTGTGTGTCCGGTTTGTGGCCGTGCCCCCGCGCTACATTATGTTATTAAGCCGGCAGTGGTGGTAGTAGTAGTAATAAACGATATTTATCAAGCGAGCAGACGACGTCTTCTCCATACGCGGGCGACGTCCTCACACCAGGACGCCTTCTAACCGCTTCTTTTTATAAATACCAATTTAGTGCGTTGGCGTGCCGCTTGACATTGCAAGTCTGCGTGTGCATAGGAGGCAGCTTTGTAATGCACCCATAGTAAACAGTCGAATTCATCAGTAATCGTACCGTACGTTTCAGTGCGTCACTTCGTTTTACATATCTTTTTTGACAAATTTACGCTTCTGTGATTAGTCAAGTATTGCGAAGTGTTCAGATATATCCTGCACGACGCTTGCAGCTCATGATCATCCTCTTCTCTACACTGTACGCTTTGGAACCGGACATCGTGCTCACTCCAGCATTGTCGTTCTCCTGCGTGTCACTGCTCTACATAACCGATCCCGCAATGAGCAGCAGCGCGCAAGCGCTAAGGACTTGCAGCCAAGTGAGTGTGAAACAAGATTGCAATGGGGAATGAAATTTCCAAAAGGCTAGCGTATATTCAAGCAACCGTAGCATTATCTTCGTTGCTGGGTTAAAAAGTAATACTTCACGTTACACTTTGGCTTCAGTTAAGCGTCAAATCTATCATGACCACATGCTCATTGCGGTTAGAGTATGGAAATATTTCTTCATTGTTCTCAATCGCCCTAAACAGGATAATTCATAGTCCTGCGAAAGCCGTCTTGTACGGAGCGTTACGTCAAAGTGAAGCCACTAAAATTTAACTCAAAACGTACTTCTCCAGCGGATTACAAAAGTAACCTTTCTCACCGGTGCCGCAGGTCATCAAACGTACGGCCATGTGGCCAGATCTGTCTTGGATCCGGGCAGCTTGACTGCTGAAGTACTGGAGCTGAGATACGTTGGCTTTGTGTGGCGTGGCGGCCACAAATGCCGCGAAAAGTGGCATCGTGCGCGTTTTTTTTTTTTTTGCAACTCAACAACAAATACCAAGTTTATGCAGGCATCGCTGGCACCTCCAAAAATTGCCAAACAGGAGGGCCCAAGAAACTATCAATAAGAAGGTTCGCCATGTACTGGCCAACGGATACGAAGTTGAGGATTCTACGAACAGGATATGTTCTCACTTAAAAACGCCTCAATCAGATTTTCAGCACAAATACTTCACTAGATTATGCTTACTGTGATTGTGTTTGTCGCATGCCGGCGCTCTTAAATGTTGCGCATAATGTTTCACAAGTACCTGCCTTGGCACACGCATGTGCACGTGCTATCATTGAACTAAGAGGAGTTGTCACTATTTACGCTAATGATTTTGAAGTCACAAAGCAGTTCCTACTTGTGCTTGCTTCTATTTTCGGTAGGTCCACGATTCCGTGCACTGTGTTCAATAAAACTTTACATGGATGCTTGAACATCAGTAGCCTTTTCATCAAGTGAGCTTCTTCTTTGCTACAGCCTCGTCAACTTTGAAAATTGCCATAATTACTGCTGATACAGGGCTGAAGAACATCAGGGAGCATAGGGAAAAAGTTCATTTACAAATAAAGGCTAAATTAGTAGCCTAACAAAAGACGCTGACCTTACGAACAAGTCATCCTTGACATGATGATACGTGGGCCTTGATGCACAGCAACACCTTTACACAAGTTGTGGTGCCTAAACTAAATGCTTTGAGCCGTGTTCGACCACGAAACATGAATCGTTTCGTTGAGAATTGAAACCTCATATACTTGTGAATTTTAGTCGCACCGCACGCTGTCTCCAGTACATTCAAAGGGCGCACTTACATTTACTTGCCGTCACGGCCCAGCAAAAAGAACCTCTTCTGTCCCAAAATATTCTACTAAATAGTACGAGGTTCTTGAAAATCTCAAAAGTACACCACATTCATCCCGAATAAATGCTGTCTACCGGCTGACAGTTCTTTCTTTAAAAGAGGAAGCAAAATGTAGTTTGGAAACAAAAAAACTCGTTTTCCTTCATGCTGCGTTCATTTTTGTCAACGAAAATTTTCTCACACTCTTTCCTCACAACTTGAGCACCAGCGATTACCTTGAAGGAGGGTTTGAAAACCGGCTATTTAGTAGTCCACTGCAAACGTGCCTTAGAACGCATACTTAGACAAGCGCATAGAAAGAACGACGAAGACAAGCGTTGACTTCCAAGTGAATTTTTTATTTCGAATAACAATCATATGTGACCCATAACGAAGACCACGGCACCCCCTCCAAAGCGCTTTTCTTTTTAGGCTTCTAGAAGGGAGACTCATTTACTCGGCATCACATTTGCTGGGTGTGCAAGCCGTGTGTCGATATGCCTTTATTATCCCATGCATCCGCCCTTTGAAAACTGATTAGGAGAGGCATCGCTCATGCCTGCTTCCATAATGCACTAAATAAATCTTGCCATCATTTAGCAGAACCTAGTTTCAGTTCGCCGATAGCTCGGTTGAAGGCGGCTGGGTACCCCTAGCAACCTTCTTGTCTCGTTCTCAAAGATTTTGCGCAGTAGGTTGAGCAATTATGCTCAGAGAATAGAGCCTCAGGTACAGCATCAATGAAATCAGACGGCTGTTTTCCTGTACATTCATGTGATCTTTCACAAACATAAGTAGGACAAAGAGCAGGTGTCCATGTAGTTTTTAATGCGCAGCTCTTTGGCCACCGTTCACGCTTTTCGCCTCGCCGTCGGCCTCACCGTAACCAGGGGTCCTATAACATAAAAGTGTACGAAACTTTTCTATTCCAATTCGCAATCAGCCCTCCGCGATCGCTCAAACACTTTTTGGGACCACCCCCACTTCACCTGCCTGTCGCACGACGTCAAGAAAATCGCGATAGATCCCCATCTGATATTCATTCAGTCATTCATTCATTTTATTTCAGCATTACGGTACATTAGAGCATGTACAAAAATGCTGGGGGCACAGACTAAAAGCCAGAAGCTTGACGGGGTTTCTATCCGATAGTTGCACTTTCACAGGGGCAACAGGAAATGTTCGTATGCGATAAGCTTACAATGCCAAAACTATACGTCTGAAAAATAAAACTAGAAGTGTTGAAATGAACATTAAAATGGAAATACTTTACCTTTATGCACGACATCAAAATTTATGAAAACTTGGAGAAACTTTTTAGCACCATATCTAAATTTAACAGCAGCAGCATTACAGAATACAATGCTGGTTGTTTAAAAGAGTAGGCAATGTATATGCGATCATTTGTTGGCCATAGCTAATACGGGTGCGTGATGTAAACCAAAAAGTGATTTCGCGTGTATCATAAGCATGCATTCCTTCAGCCAAATTAGCAAGTTCTATCAAGCACAGATTGTGTGTTTTAATGCCTTGTTTGTAGCGTGTCCTTAGTAAAGAATCGTACAAGTCCACAACAGGTATTACGTTTAGGTTTTTACAGATGGGCCCTCTGTGTGCGTTATACGGAGCATCGACACTCAAACCGACACCCTTTTTCTGTTCTCTAGAAACCCTCAGAATGTTAGAAATTCTGGTGGTTCCCCAGACAAGGTAGCAATAGCACAGTTTTGAAAGGAGAAGTGAATTATACAACAACAGTTCAACTTTCTCAGGCAGAAGAAAACGCGTGCATGATAATATACCAACCGAGCGAGAAAGGCCGGCGCAAACAGAATCAGACTGCGAATCCCAGGACATGTTTTCATTAAAGAGTGCGCCAAGACATTTCAAAGCAGGAACTACCTGAATTTTTGATGTACAAAGAGAAAGCGCTAAATCAAAGTTGACTTTCTTGTTTTAGCTCTAAATAAAATCGGTTTTGTTTTTCACGTATTTATGGTTAGCGAGTTGTTCACACTCCAGGTGTGCAGTTTCGCGAGTACGCTATTTGCTCTGGATTAAATTTCCGATAAATTTGATCCTAAAAATAAGCTAGTATCGTCAGCATAAACTATAAATTGGGTATTTTCATGTATTCTTACTACGTCATTAATATACACATTAAAAAGTAGAGGCCCTAGCATTCTTCCCTGCGGTACTCCGCTGTTTAGGGATCGCAAGCATGATTTATTGTTATTAAGTTGTACCTGCTGCTGGCGATGACTCAAGTAGTTTTGCATAAGTGTGTAAAATGTCCCTCGGAATCCGTAATGCTCTAGCTTTTTTAAAAGGGTGGTATGATTAATTCGATCAAAGGCTTTCCAATAATGTATGTATAGTCGACGTATGTAAAGTTGACGCTCGAAACCATCCAATATGATTTCTTTTTGAAGAAGTAACGCGGATTCCGCGGAACGTTTTTTACTAAAACCTAATTGGAACGGGGTTATGATGTTATGGCGACTCAAGAAACTGTTCATTCTTACGTGAATCAACTTTTCAATAGCTTTGGAAAAAACGGGCAGTATGGAAATAGGCCTGTAGTTTGATACATTATTTTTGCCACCGCCTTTGAATATAACGGTGACTTTAGCAACTTTTAACTGTCTCGGGAAATCGCCAGAAAAAACGATTAGATTAATCTCATGTGTTAGGGCTGGGGCAATGATGTCAAGCACGTACTTGACTAGTCGAATTCGTAGATCATCAGGGTCGGCGCAGTAGCTATTTTTGAGGAACGAGAACACTGCTAAAACTTCTGTCTGGGAGACGGGAAACAAATACGTAGAGTCACGTGCTGTCGAAGGCATAGATTCCATGCAGGACGTATTATGAACACTGCTTGCGACAGAGGCAAAAAATTGTTAAAAAGGTCAGCTAGCTTACAGCCAGTGAAAGTATCGTTATTTAATTTAATCTCAGTGGGACCAGTGTTTTCTTTGGAATAACCTTCCAAGAAGGAATTTAGCCTTTTCCAGACAAGTTCCGGTGTTCGAAATACTTCGTGATTAAACAAGTTATAAAGGTATTGTTCTTTTTTTCTGCGCAAAAGGCTACTTATTTGATTCTGATGTTTCTTAAACGCTTGCAAATCGGAGGCGCTTTTTGTCCTAAGGAACCTTTGAAACAGTGCATTTTTATTGATGATAGCTTTCAAGCATTCCGATGTAAGCCACGGCTTTCTTGCATTATGGGGACGCGTCTCTTTGATGGAAGGAAAACTTTCGGTGAAGGCTGTTTTAATTTTGTCTATTAGTAGTTCATACGCAGGAGTAGCGTTACCACTGCCATAGATGGAGCGCCGCTCTGTAGTTAGTAAAATCGAACGAAAAACGCTGCAATGTCTCCTGGTTTACGTTACGGTATGTGACAGAACTTTCATGTTTGTTTTTTCAGTTTGCTTTGTTGAAGCTTAGTATTATGTATGCGGGCAAATGGTCACTAATATGTGATCCGAGAACTCCTGAGGCAATTTTCTGCTTTTGACATTTGTGATAAAAGGATCAATACATGCTGATGTACTTAACTGTATACGTGTCGGTTGTTTTATCCCATTTACCAACGCATTTACTTCGAGCATTTCCGTAAGTTGTGCCTGTGGCACTGAGTTGCTCAAAAAATCAATGTTAAGATCACCTCCCAAAATTAGTTTGTAATTATTGTTGTTAATCCAAGCAAGAAATTCGTCTAAAAAAGATAAAAATGAAGGTAGTGTCCCTCCAGGTGGGCGATACGTAACCGATAACCTACCATATTTGCACTTTACCATAAGAATTTCATAATCATCTGTAATTCGAGAATAATTCGAGAGCAGTTCGCTTTCAAATCTGTCTTGAACCATTAACGTAGGACCACCCCCTTTTTAACCGCGACGATTTAGAAAGTAAGACTTATAACCACGCAATTTGAGTACCTCCAGTTCATTTGTATACCAAGTTTCGGTCATCATAACTACGTCAAAACAAAATTTAAAACTCTCTATAAAAGTGGTCATTACGTCTTCTTTGTTCCGGGCTGACTGGGCATTAATATAGAGAGCTGAAATATGGCTGCTGGGAGATACAGGTATATTTAAATCACTTGGCAATTTAAAATTCGGATCCATCATTCAAGAGGGGAAATAAAAAAAAATGTACGAGGGAAAGCTAAGATGAACACCTGCCTGCTGCAGGTGCTCATTGATCTTCACTAGGTCAGGGACACATGTTATTTGAAGCGCATTCGAAGACTCAGTCCTGCATGCGAATATTTTACCATCTGTGGTCCACACAAACCGCCATTTCTTTTCCTTCTTTTTCTCAATGGTCATGGCAAGCAACTTTTTGAGCTGTGGACAAAGATGCTCATTTATGTACATGGGTGATTTGCCAGAACAGCCGACGTCAGCCACGGAAGGACGCAGTTTTCGTGCCTTGCGAATATGTAATATGACCTGTACACTTTGATTATGCATGATTTGACCAAAGAAAAGAAAATAGTTAATTATGTTTCGACGCCTTTTCGCCATTAACCCTCGGCTATTGGTCAAAAGTGTTCGGGCTGCAGCTATTTCACCTGCCTGTCCCGCGACGGCACAAAACCTTCAAAGTGACGTGTACACGTTAAAGATGCATTAATATGCCGAACAAAGCTGAATTTTCTTCTGAATAGCCGCAGGCTGCCCCGCTCCGAAAGGAATAAAAGATGGCTGCTCCTGATCACTCAGGCACTGGTTATGCTCGCACTTGCTGGAGAGCGTGGGTTTATTTGCGTATAATAAAACTTTTTGCGTGGCCGTGTAACGTTTTCGACCACTTTTGGCACGTTTATGACCTAGTTCTGCCAACTCTTATTCGCTAAAGATTAATTGTAATGGCATTCTTAGGCTTCATTGCATGCCGCCGCGATTTTCCACCAGTCACCGGACCAATCGGACCAACCGGACCAACCAAAGCGGAGCAATCGCAGAGGCCGGCACCACCTTCTTCATCCGGTTATCGATATTCAGGGCAGTGGCTCGGCCCCATCGAATCCCCCTCCACTTTAGCGTGCTCCTCTTCTGTTGTCAGCCAATTAGATAAGACAAGCCACTTGGTGTAGGCAATGTTATTCGTTTTTCAAGCAAACAAAAGTGACCTCCTATGAACGAGGAGAGCATTCGACTGGTCGGTTCAGGCAACCATGCGGGTGACGGCCCGATGCTTGCGTCAGCGGTTACGCAAATTTTACGTCAGGAGATTGGAATAAAAACATATTCGAATAGTTTTACGTTATAGGGTCCCAGGGTGATCAACCGCGCGCTGCTGCTGCCATCTCTCGCGCGAGGCACGAGCCTTTTCTCCTCTTGTCATAAAGTTTCGTACAATAATTACTAGAGAGAACCCTGGCGCTAGTGTCTACGGGAGCGGCCATAGAGTCAATATACTGACTCTAGAGGACAAGCTACCCATAGGGCCCATGCATTGAAATCGGGAATCGCAAGAGCGCCGCCATGTTGCTACGCGATGAGGTTGCCAGCTTCTACGACGCTTGCTATACTTGGCGACAGTAGTGAGTTTTAATCTGGCAACTATAGCAGCGTAGCAGTATTGTGTCTCGCTTGTAGTGTGGTGATGTGGTGTGCGTGCAGCCGTGTCTTTGGGCTTTATAAGTTGGCTCATTATTCTATGTGGTCCATGTTGGCCGTGTAAGATGGCAGTTATGCAACCGAAGGATGATCCTGTTGAAGTTTCCGGCGGTATGCGGTTTTTAGCGGTCACGCCTGTTGCACGAGCGTCACTCGACGAGGTTACGAGTTAGGAGCTTCGAAGCTGTGGTCAGATTCCTCGTTGGCTTTCCGTAATTCTCTTCGCACGGGCGCGGTATGTTGCAGAAGCCGCTGTCGTGATCTATCGTCGTGACGATAGATCGGGTTTTTTTTTATTACTAGTACTGATCCAACTGTAGGGCACATGTAACCTACAAACGGAACTGCAGGAGAGCACCTGAGATTATTATAAAGCAGGCGGCGCAGGAACTGCAGGGCACCCAAGGAAGAGCGGGGGGATCAAAGCTCGAAGCAGAACGGTACGTAGGTTGGGGCCGCCGAGGCAGGTGTGTGCCAGGGAGTGTTTGCACGGACAGCTCCCCTGGCACACGCAGCGGTCCCCCGCAATGTCGATGTACTTTAAAGGCACCTGCGTCCATGATCTTTCTTCTGCCTCGGTGCAGTGAGCAAGATTAACCAGAATAATATGGAGGGCATCCGGTGCAGTCGCGAATGCGAGCCATGGCAAAAAGCTCGCGTCGCTTGGCGTGTGTAGTAATATCAGTGTTTGTATGAACTTTATGCATAATACGATTTGTTACGGTACCTTAAAGGAATGGGTTTGTAGGACGGTGTTCGTACGTATTTTTGTACCGCCCTAATCCTATACCCCCCTACAAGCACACACACAGATAGCCTCTTTTTTTCTATATTGTAACGTAGATTGAAGACGAGTCTTACAAAATATACGTTTCTCTTTAATGGCGGGCCAGAAGAAGAGCGTGAAGCATCCGCGCTTCGTCGTCTTCCATGGCGCCGGCCGTCGCGCGCGCCGTCCCGCGGTGCGGGAGCCCCACAGCATTGTGTCAATTGCCCCCCATGCGAAAAGCGACCGTCTCGGTCGCGCGAAAAAGTTGTTTCAGCGACGACAACAAATGCAGCTGCTCAGGTGCAGCTCGGCGTACCCGTGCGCGCATAGTAGGGTTTCATGCTCACTACATGAACAACGTCAGTGCGAGGACGACGACGGGGCGAACCGAGGTCAGAACTGCAGTGGACGACTTCGTAGATAACGTCACTGAAGCGGCGTGTAACCTTACAGGGACCAAAATACGGCCGAGCCATTTTTCCGAGAGTCCACAGCGACGGACGGGCGTCCAGACCCACACGAAGGCGCCGGTATTGTAATGGACGTCGCGTCGACCCTGATTGTACCGAAGGGTGTCGGCATGCTGTTGGCTCCGGATACGATGCCAAGCAAGGTGGCGGGCTTCTTCAGCTCTTTGTACGAACTCTTCTACGTGTTCGCTGGTCGGGCTATTATCAGCCAGAGGTAGCATGGCGTCAAGTGTGGACGTGACGTGACGGCCGTATACAAGCTCGAACAGCGTATACTGCGTAGTCTCCTGTATAGGAGTGTTATACGCGAAGGTCACATAGGGTAAAATCTCGTCCCACGTCTTGTGCTCTACGTCCATATACATGGAGAGCATATCAGCCAGCGTTCTGTTCAGACGTTCCGTTAATCCATTGGTCTGAGGGTGATACGCAGTGCTCTTGCGGTGAGAACAATGCGTCAGCTGGAGAACGTCCTGCATAAGTTCGGCTGTAAATGCTGTACCGCGGTCGGTGATGGCAACACATGGTGCACCATGTCGTAGGACGAGTGGCGTACAAAGAACTTAGCCATTTCATACGAGTTTGCTTGCGGAATAGCTTCGATTTCGGCTTACCGAGTTAAGTAGTCGGTAGCGATGACTATCCATTTGTTGTGCGAAGAGGTCACTGGGAATGGCCCAAGTAGATCCATTCCTATTTGTTGGAACGGTGCTTGAGGAGGGTCCACAGGGTGGAGAAAGCCAACCGGTTCAACTGGTGGTTTGTTGCGGCGCTGACAATCGCGGCAGGTCTTCACGTACCGTTTCACAGAAGAATAAAGCCGGGCCCAGTAATACTTCTGTCGTATTCTTGCTAATGTTTTAGCGAATCCAAGGTGTCCCGCGCATGGCTCATCATGGCAGGCTTGCAAAATGTCTTGGCGCACAGCCGACGGCAGGACAAGGAGGTACGTATTGGGACCGCTTCCGCAGTTTTTCCTTTAAAGGACGCTGTTGTGTAAGCGGTACGATGACAAGCCGCGCACGAGCGTACGGGGTAAAACGCCTGCAACTCCTTGAAGGTGTTCGATCAACGGCAGCAGCTCAGGGTCAGCGCACTGGTGCTCAGTCATCTTTATGGCGTCAATAACGCCGACAAATGGCAAGTCATTGTCAGGGTCCGATGACGTCGCAGGGAGTGGTGCACGTGACAAACAGTCAGCGTCGCTGTGCTTCCTCCCAGATCGGTAGACAACTGTTATGTTGTACTCTTGTAAGCGCAGGCTCCAACGGGCTAGTCTGCCTGAAGGATCCTTGAGGTTCGCAAGCCAGCAGAGGGCGTGGTGATCGCTGACTGCCTTAAAGGGTCTACCGTACAAGTAGGATCGGAATTCACCAATGGCCCACACAACCGCTAAGCATTCTTTTTCAGTGGTTGAGTAGTTCTTCTCAGCCTTGGTGAGACGGCCGCTTGCATAAGCAATGGGGCGTTCCGCACCAACTTGCCACTGCACAAGAACTGCACCGAGACCCGTATTACTGGCGTCAGTATGGATTTCAGTGTCAGCGTCTTCGTCGAAATGAGCAACTATCGGGGCCGCTTGCAAACGCTGGCGCAATTCATTGAACGACTGCTCCTGCTCGTCCGCGCAAATGAAAGGCACATCGTCGCGTGTAAGCCGTGTCAGAGGCTCAGCAATTCTCGAGAATTCCTCGACAAAGCGCCTATAATATGCGAACAAACCACGGCAGCGTTGGACAGCCTTCTTGTCTGTGGGTGGCGAAAACTCGGCGATGGCAGCTAACTTGTCGGGGTCTGATCGGACGCGTTCAGGACCAATGACATGTCCAAGAAATTTGAGCTCTTGGAACCCGAAGTAGCACATTTCAGGCTTGATGGTGAGGCCGGCAGTACGGATCGCAGCGAAGACACTTTCGAGTCGTGCGAGATCTTCGTTAAACGTGCTCGAGAACACGACGACGCCTTCCAAGTATACGAGGCAGGTTTGCCATTTGAGTTCAGCAAGCATGGTATCCATCATCCGCTGAAAGTGGCGGGTGCGGAACAGAGACCGAAGGGGAGAACTCTGAACTCATAAAGCCCGCCAGGTGTCACAAACGCTGTTTTTTCACGATCCTGTTCATCGACTTCGATTTGCCAAGACCCTGATTTAAGGTCCAACGAAGAAAGAAACTTGGCATGTTGTAGACGATCTAACGCGTCGTCGATGCGGGGCAATGGATAAACATCACGCTTGGTAACACTGTTCAATTTCCTGTAATCTACACAGAACCGTAGTGTGTTATCTTTCTTTATGACTAACACTACAGTAGAGGCCCACGGGCTTGTGGACGGCTGGATCACGTCGACTTGGAGCATCTCTTTCACCTGATGCTTGATCGCTTCCCTTTCCACTCGAGACACTCTGTAAGGATCCTGACGAACAGGACGTGCAGACTCGTCCGGAATAATGCGGTGCTTTGTGATGGACGTGTGCCGAACTTTGGACGGCATTGAAAAACAGTCCGCAAATTCATTCACGAGACTCAGTAGATAGTCTTTCTGATGGTCTGGCAGAGCAGCGTTAACGTGAATCCGTTCTTTTAGGCTGGGTAACTCATATTGCTCAGACGATGCGATTTCCAATGTGGCAATGTCAGTGGCATCAATGATTTCGCGACGAAATGCGATTGTGGTTCCTCGCGGTACATGCCGATACTGGTTGCTAAAGTTTGTTAGCAAAACGACTGAACATTTGTTTCGCACCTGAAGAAGCCCTCTGGCTATGCGAATGTGGCGCTCAAGATGCAGGGGGATGTTGGCCTCAGCAATTCCTTCGGCGTCGTCCTCCATGTCGCATCGGACAAGGGTAAGCACGCTGCTCTTGGGTGGCAACGTGACGTGATCGTCAGCTACGCGAAGCGCGATGTCACTGTCCTTGTTATTACTGTTCGCTATGGCTTGCGTAGTAGCGAAGCTAACTCTGGACTCTTGCAGGTCGATGATGGCAGCATTCGCCTGAAGGAAATCCATGCCGAGTATAAGGTCCTTCGAACATTCAGGAAGAACGACGAAGTCGCCGATGTACGTGAAGCCCCGAATGTTGACTCGTGCCGTGCACCGGCCCATTGGAGTTATGAGGTGCCCTCCTGCAATACGAATTTGAGTTCCGGTCCATTGCATCGAAACTTTGTTCAGTGTGCGCGCGAGATTCTGGTTCATAACAGACGTGTCCGCACCTGTGTCGATTAGCGCCGCGACTTCGTGGTCATCTATGGTAACTGGTACGTCGCAAGATACTGATACCAAGCTACACTGCTTTCTCTGCGTCCCAACTGCGTCATTTCACGGTCGTCGTAATGGAGGATCTTCAGCGTTCGCAACGTCAGCGACCTCACCTCGGCAGGTCGCTGGACTCAGTTTTCCCGGGAGGCAGGGCTGGGTGAGCGACGCCTTGTTGCGCTCGGCGTGAAGACGGGGATGGAAGACCTATGTCGGGCGGGTGACGGTGACTGGGGGTCACGGAATCGTGGGCCAAACGAGCTCCTGGCGTCCGCGAGGTAGGCTTCAATCTCGAGGGGGCGTTCACCATTGCGTGGGCAAGGCGCATTCAGTGAAAATCCACGAAGCCCAGCTCGGCGGTAAGGACAGGCCCTGTAGAGGAGATCGGCTTCTCCGCAATGAAAACACAAGGGCCTCCGGTCTGCGGTGCGCCATACGTCGCTCTTGCGGGGTGGTCGTATTTCAGCCATGAATGGCGTCGCCAGTTGCTTGTTCAACGGCGCGCACACCATAAAATTCCGGGACGTCGCTCACATCGCGAAAAATCGGGGACAACGAACTTCGGGCTGCTTCCGCATACGACATGCGAGGCCGTGGCTGCCGTACCTCGTGTTGTGGTGCCTCGCTTCGCTGCGGGACTTGTACTGCCTGCCTGATTTCTTCCCGGACGACCTCAGCCAGAGCGAGTAGCGGTACCGATACCGGAGCCACCTGAAGCTTTTGGAGCTCCTCTCGGACAACAAGCCTAATGAGCTCCCATCAGCAAGGCGTCGGTATTGTCCAAGGGTTTAGCTAGAGGCTCATGCGATAGGGTCGACACGTCGCGGTTGTACTGCCTTGTTCGTTGCTGCAGTGCCTTTTCCATTGATATGGCTTCCGCGAGAAACTCTGCGACGGTCTTTGGTGGGTTGCGTATTAGGCCACCGAATAACTCTTGCTTAACACCACGCATCAGGTCCCTGACCTTCTTTTCTTCCGGCATGGATGGATCAGCGCGTTGGAAAAGTCTGCACATATCTTCGGCAAACATTGAGACGCCTTCGTTCGGCCGCTGCACTCTCGCCTGAATTGCAGATTCAGCTCGCTCCTTGCGATCGAGGCTGGCGTATGTGCTGATTAGCTGGCGTGGGAATTCGTCGCGCGTCGATAAGGCCGCCTCACGGTTCTCAAACCATGTCCGCGCGTAGCCCTCGAGGGCAAAGTAGGCGTTGCGTAGCTTGCGCTCTGGAGTCCAGCCGTTGAATTCTGCGACACGCTCAAAGTGATCGAGCCAGTCCTCAACATCCTCGAAAGTGTCCCCATGGAGGGATGTGGGGATTCGCGGCTGGTTAAGGACGACCTCGGTCGGTGCGGTTGAGGAAGAAGACGGAACTGATGTACTCATCTTTCCGACTCGATTGGGTAGAGACTCGTGCTCAGGTGGCAGTCCCAGAAGTCGACGGCTTGTCCGTACGTGAACAGGAGTCAGCTCGACCTGACTTCGTACTGGGCTTGTAGACGGCGTTCGATCTGGGCGTGGTAGCATGTACTCAGCACCTCCACCAGAAAAATGTAACGTAGATTGAAGACGAGTCTTACAAAACATACGCTTCTCTCTAATGGCGGGCCAGAAGAAGAGCGTGAAGCGTACACGCTTCGTCGTCTTCCGTGGCTCCGGCCGTTGCGCGTGCCGTCCCGCGGTGCGGGAGCCCCACAGCATTGTGTCAATATGTATGTATGACGGATTGACCAGTTCAAGTTGTCAACTTATCAATAACTGTGATAGGAATTACTTTAGTAAACACACTTCCACGATCGGATCGTTTACATTTATTTTTATTGTAACACTAAGAACTACATAGAACCTTTTTTTATACATGAGAGTAGTATAGGCCTATTGCACATGTGGATATCACAAGCTTACTCCAATGTGCAATACACAGACAAAGCAGCTACTACAACATGAACTGCATTGAGGGCCACACAACACATATGTAATGAAAGGTGCAAAATATAGAGGGAATCTTCAAATCACGCTCTCTAGCACGGCAAAGTGTAACATATATTGTATGTGTACACTAAATGTTCAAAAAGCAATGAATCAATGTCCCATTTGCCTTCAAATTTATTATCAAGTTGAAGTTTAGTGAAGTTTATTATGAGCATATGTACAACAGGAATCTGCTGACACACCCACAGTCAAGGTGGCTGTTCGAGGTGTGCTGGCTGCCTCAGTGTAAGAAAAAGAAAGAAATTGGGTGAATGTCGACACCAGTGCCACTGCTTCTTACCTCTGACCTGCACGTGCCTCCGCGGCATCTTTGTTGGTGGAGTCTTCACAGGTGAGCTGGCGTGGCGAGGTGTAGGAGTCATCCCAGAGAAAGAGTACCGTTTACATGGAGAAGTGGCTGTTCACAATGCCTGTCGCTTTCCGTCAAATGCTTCCTTGGCGACTAGGGTGACACACCCGCAGTCAAGGTGGCTATTCGAGGTGTGCCCGCTGCATAAATGTAAGAAAAAGAAAGAAAATAGGTGAATGTCAATACCAGTGCTATTGCTTCTTGCCTCTTACCTGCAGTTGCCTCCACGGCCCACTTGGCTTGCGGAGGCTGCATGAGGCAGCTGCTGTGGCTAGGCGTAGGCATCGTGTGGGCAAAAAGAAAAGCCCTTTCAAATGGGAAATTATGGAAATAAATGCAGTTCTTATATCTGCTCCTTGCACTCTTCCTGCCTAAAGGTTTTCAAACATAGTGTCCAGAATACACGAGGACTTTGACTGCTGTTGCTTTTTACTTGCAGGTGTTGCTGTGAGATCCTTACTATGGCTGCGTGCAGCATTGTAACACTTGGTGGAGGCATTTGAAGTGGTAGACAAAAATATAAGGAATCATCCTTGTCTGCATGAATGCTTTCAATTTCTCAATGCAGTGGTAACTATATTGGTTCAAGGCCCCCCACATCTATGCTGCAAGTGCCATAGCTCGAAACAGAATTTTTCCTTTAGCGTTTCACAAGGCGTCTGATATGGCCACATTAGATGTGATCCGTTTCTTTTGATTTATCCCAGTGTGGAGAGAGCATCATTAAATAGTATTTTTTATTTTTCAGTGTCTTGTTTTTTGGTTTGTTTCTAAATTTATCAAGCAGCAGTCTCATGATGCTAAAGTGACTTATGTAATGACAATCATCAGCTCTTGTTTTGCAGAAAAACAACGCATATACGGATTCATTGTTCGGCATCCCATCACTCGCATAATATTTCTAAGTATTCTACCTATATTGACTTGCTTGACCTCCACTAAAGAGTCGTGCATTTTCAAATACCATTCTTTCCTTAACATCATTCGACACTTCACATAATTTGGGCGACCTTGGGCTACTGATACTATGCATTCACCATTTTTGCTTGTTATTTCTAACTAGAAATGTCTTCTTTAATTTAGAGGTTAAATTTCACCTTTTGAGCACACAGAAGGACTTGCCATCGCATATCTGCATAACAGGGAAACATGTTTGAATAAACATTTGCAAAATCCAATAGAAGATTGATGAATGCAGCTTGCAGTGTGGTTTAACTGAATGAGCCATAAGAGTAACTCATCCCACTTGGTAAATAAAGCACATATTGGTGTGATATGTACAACATGTGTCACACTAACGTGGTGGGTTCTCTTGTTCATCGAGTAAAATAATCGGTGCGTGAGAAAAAACTTATTTTTGCATACCCCTTTTAAACACTGATTTAAGGAAAATGAGCTGGAGCTCTCCACATGATCTACTTAATTTACCGGCGAGTATACTCAACAAAAATGCATCCCAGCTGCTTAGTGGTATTTGAGATTATGTCGGTATTGCATACGTGCCTGTTGTCTAAAATAATTGAATTTTGAAAATGCTCGTAGGGATCTGATGTGCATATGTGCGGTTTATAGACGCATGTAAAAGACTCAGCATCAAGTGCAAGTGAACGGTCCCACAAGCTCATGCAAATAGTGGATCATGCAAATAGATTCGCTGCACACATTTGTGACGAAAAAAGATATGCCACATGAAATGGCATGCGAGGAATTGTTGAAAATATTGCACAGTCAATAAAACGCCTACGCTATTAATATATTGGTTCATGCGCTCGATTTCGTCCGTATTAGGCACTCGCCTCTTGATTGCTTCCTGACACAGAAATACTCGGCACCAGGCTGTTTTTCTGCTCTAGCCTTTGTAGAATCATGATTGTTCAAAATGCAACAAATAAACACATTCTATGACTTGATTGTCGATTCGCCAGTACAATTCCGGTGCGCTGGTCCACTTGTCCAGCAATTTCCCATTGAAGGGAAACCTGCAAATAACAACACCGCTCAGCATGTAAAAAAATGCTCTAATGTGACGCTTCTCAACCCATTGGGATGCATCACAAGAGCTATCTACTCGCGTGATGTTCTGAACAAGAAGATACATTCGTTTACTTACATGTGAAACTATATGCCTGAGCACTTCGGGGCTTGGTTGGCACAAAAGGCACGAAGGTGTCATAGCATCCGATGTTGACGAGCGATCGCATGTCAAACCTAAACTGTACGAAACTACTACGCTTTCATAAAACAGAAATTCGAAACCGAAATTTGTGTCATCCTTTATTGCATGAATGCGTACATCGTGATTTACATGAGTCACGCACTTAGCAGGCACTTTCCGTAAACTTAATATTAACGCATCACCTTCATAAAGCCACCAGGTATGCGTTTTTAAATGACAAAGCATAAGGTGACCTGTACTTGTTTTCAGCTCGTTCAATAGTAACACCGCTGGCCACAATGACCAGTGGCAACCGGGCGGCGCTCTAGCGGTTCCCACTTTTTCAGGCGAGCTTTTCCTATAGTGTTGTTATACTAACTCTATGGGAGCTGCAATGTACCAGCATGTGAATATGGGAAGCACATGGATTTGCCGAAATTTCGTCCTTCTGGCTTCAATGGCTTTGTGACTTTGTAAACTGTTCAATGTATAGTGTAATAAGTAATTAAATAAACATTACATTACATTATAATAAAGTTCATTCATTGAAAAATGCCCGGCGGCATGATTTGAGCACAGAACCTCTAGCAGAGCAGCCGGATATTGAAACCATTACACGGACGCATGCACGGACAAGCGATGTGAAACGTCTTCATGAATTTATTGCGGGCATGAAACACCTTGAGACCGTTGGCGCGTTTCGATTTGGCCACCTCGACAAGCACAATCGTTGCAATTAGTAGCGATTGTGCGTATTCCTGGCGTCTTATGCACTCCGAAGAGCGTAGATTGCTCTGAAATTTACGGCAATAAGATTTATATAGAAGAGCTGCGCTCAAATTTTGCATTATTAAGTAACGTAATCGTCTGCAATTTTTTTGTGCGCCTAGAAAATTTGCAAAGCTTTGCGTTAGAACTAACCACGTTGCTAAGGAATCTAATAATTGCAGTTCCAAAAGAAAGTATGCAGATTGTACAAAGGGTGTAGTTTACAAGAAGTCCCTGCAGTGCAGTCTGTCTTATGTAGGGCGAACAGGTAGATGTCTAAACGTTAGACTGCAAGAACATAGAAATAACGTGCCGAAAGAGAAAGAAGGGTTTCTTGGAGTCCATTGCACACAATGCGGCTGTGTTCTGCTCTTTCAGATCACCAGTGTCGTAGCAAGGTATCCTAATGAAAACACAAGACTTATAATTGAAGCAACAGCGATTGCTGAGGGTGACTCGCTCAATAAGCTGTCAATAGCATTAACAAATAAAGCACTTGCTTTCTTCGGATAGCACATGCACTCTCGTTCCTCTTCAGAGGGCGGTTGTGGTTCTTTTGAATTTTGAGTGCCTGCTCACATTGGCTTTGCGTTTTGGAGGGGACGCCGTTGTCTTGGTTTCTTGGTCATATATGATTGTTATTCGAAATAAAAATTTAGTTATTCAATTGGAAATCAGCGCTGGTCCTAGTCGTTCCTTCTGTCCACTAATTGGCCATGCATGCGCTGTAACTTGAGTTTGCAGTGGATTACCTTTAAGTGCAGGACGATACATGTATATGTAGGAAACAGACTCGACCCGTGACTTCTGACTCGGCGCTATCGTTGTGATTTGAGTGTTGCACGCTTTTCAGAAAACAATATCGCCTTATATTGGGTTAGATTGTTAAGTCCCACTCTTGGTAATATGTGTTGTTCTTTACGTTCAGTAAAACGTGAAATAAAATTTATTAGCGTCAGAAAGAGCAGTAGTTTTATGACACACATTCACGTCGATGTAGTATACTAAAGCAAACGTTACGCGGGAACTAGTGGTGAGGAATGAATAGAAATAAAATGTGAAAGTTAAATTTCCGCATAAAGACCAATAGACGCATGTTCTACTGGAATATTTTGGATATAACTGCTGTTATTTATGGGATCTTCTTCTGTATGTGCGCCCCTATATGCAACAACTTTGCAAATATAATGTTTAATAACTGATTGATGGATAGTGTGTCCAAAGATGAAAAAAAAGGGAAAGAAAATGAATGACCATCACCGGATGCTCTAGCTCTTCAACGAGTCACCTGACGCTACTTTTATGCGTTGTCGCTCAGAGGGCAGGCAGTTCGAAAAAAAATGTTCACAAGGCTGCGCAAATCTTTAGCAAAGTGTTGATGTCTCACAACAAGTGTTTTTAATGATATCTTCGAAAATTCATTATTGCTTTGTTCTTTTCTTTCAAACGTGCTTTAACGTTATCTTTAAAACGAGGCAGTTTACGATTGACACATGATCAACGCTTAGACCGGGAGGTCTGCAGTAAATAATGTGCCTTGATGAACTACTGGTTACTGCTGCCACTAAGCACAGTGTGTAATAGAGGTAAGCCTAATTATTGCAATGAAGAATTGCTCTTGCATCTTTGAGTAAGTGCATAACTGCCTGCATACTGTTCGGTTGAGTGCGCGCCAGCTCCGAAGCCAGTTATATTGCCGGTTTTCATACAGCCTGTTATTAGACAAGGGTGAAAAAATTATCCAAAATCAGACTTGCGAGCCGGTGTGAATGTAGTCGGCATATTTCGGTTTGATATTGGTTTGATACGAATTACTTTCAAATATTATTGTTATTGCGGCTACTTCTAACAAGCGTTTAAATTCCGCAATGCTGTCTGATATGCGAAGAGTGCTTGTCATACCTTTTTCAGGTCAAACTCTCTCTGAAAAGAATAGCGGACTTCTGTACGGCTGAAGAATTCAAGGAAGCAAAATGTGACGTCAACAATCATGCTTCCACGAGACAAGGTAGCAAGCCACCATTTGCTGTTATATGCAGCAAAGCGTTACGAACTTGTCCTACTTAAAAACGTCAAGGAAAAATATGCCCTTCAACTAAGCCATATAGGGTCGTGTTTTGCATAAAATGTTTACATCAAACAAATTTTCTGACTGACAAGCTGGCTTCAACTTAATTTATTGTTGATTTCTAGCTCTCGCTCTCTTTTATCAATGTCATTATTGATACACGAAATGACAACTACATTGTTCGCTTCCTGAAATGCAGAGTGTTGCACAGAGCATCACTTTTAGAAATGGAGTTCACATTGTTTAGCCTTAGAATGTCACAAGCATTCAGCAATTGTCATATACGTCGGCCGGGAGCTGACTCGTAAAAAGAAAAAAGTTTAAATATAACAAAGGCACAAACACTTTTCTCTAGGCGGTTATTCTGTGGTGAGTGAAAGAGGAGAGAAAAGGGCAACAAGGTGGGCAACGATTACGACAGTGCGCAGAACACATAGGCAAGCCTTCTCCCAGCCCAGAATCCAGACGCGTAGTCAAGTAAGACATGGATGGCCTGTACACTAGATCTGCAGTCTCGCCTAGGGCCCAATATTACTTCCTCTGACAAAGGTTGGCTGTCGGGGTGGGCAACAGTGAAATATATTCTCTGCCAATCTTGCACGTACTAAGCGCAGTCAAATAGTACACGCTGTATAGATTCATCCACATGGCACCGCTCAAACTCTGAAGGATCCGTAATCGCGTTAGGTCTTATGACGTAATGCTGTGCAGAAAAATGGCACTGCTCTGCTAAATTTATAATGGTACCCTAAGTGTTTTGTCATAGTCCAGTATCTAGAAACGCCTGTGGCACTATTCCGGTCAGTTCCAGTGCCTTTTTGTCACGTTTCGTATAGGGATCATAAGAACACGAAGCTAAAGTGGTTCCCATCGAAAAGTATGCAGATTATATGATCATTCATAATTACAGATGATCTTACTCCCATCAATTAGGTCGTTCCGAAAATGCTAAATTCAGTGAAACTGTTTACTTGTTAACCAGTAGACTCAACGCATCGATCACTCGTAACGGACAATGGCGTGATAACTGGTCGGTCGTTGTGACGGTGGCAAATCACGCACACTAGTTACGTGCGATAAGAACCCTTCGCTCCAGCTCATGAGTTCGACAGCTGCCATGAACTTCTGAATGATTTTATTGCAATGAATGCGAAGTCCGTTTCTTTAATGTGCGCAACCACCTTTGGAAAATTTGTGCTTGCCGAAAAGGGACAAAGCATCTTATTTTATTTTGTTGGTAGATGCACAAAAGAGGTGACAGCATAATACTCATGGTCATGTTGCTATAGAAATTTCGTAGGCATTCCTTATTACAACGGTAATTGTCAAAAAAGATAAGACCTGTGCCTTGGTGCTACAAACAAAACAAAACATTTAATTTGTCCGGATGTTCTTATTTTCCCGGTGAATAAATAATTTAAAATAAGAATTAGCAAAATATTATAGTCTTTATTTAAAACATGCAGATAGTTTTCTTCTCGTGTTTACTTTGATACATCACAATTATTTGTCAAATGTTACCGGCATCATAAGAAATGGTGCTTTGTTTTTTCGAACGTATCAACATTGATCAGCGAACGGATGTAATATGAAGAGCAATGTAGTGCAGTTTCTTTTAAAGCGGTCTCATATACATATGGTACAAATTACTGGGACTGTGGGTTTGACTGCACAGCTTGTCTCAGTTGGAAAATAAAGCGGCCACTGCAAAATGTGTTTTAACATAAAAGTCCGAATTTCGCATCTGCCCACGTGTACTGACATATGTGTGCGTGTGACTCTTTTGAAGCAAATCATACGCCATCAAATGTGACCTTTTGGTGCTGAAAAGGCAGTAACCTTTTCCTTGTCTCAAAGGAACTTAATCATTGTGGAAGTAGGAATATCGCAGCAAGTACATTGGTTGACTTCGACTGCCGAAAAAAAAAATGTCGCAGGTACCGTGCAACTGGAGAAGTGCTCCTTCTCGTGGGTGAAACCTACCCACGGTGGCTCTTTTGCCCAGCTGACCGATATAGACCTTTCCGTAGAGCCAGGGGCCTTGATTGGCGTCGTTGGTTTTGTGGGCAGCGGCAAATCCTCTCTGCTCGCTGCTATACTGGGAGACATGCACCTAATTAAGGGCGACATCACCTGCAGAGTAAGTACATGAAACTAACCTGTCTCAGTCGCATAAAGTAGCTTGGTTTCCATAGCAGATATAATTAGCATCCTATTTGTGCCACTCTCACTTTCAGCACGATGTGGGTGCGCTGCATTGTTAAAGTATATTTCGCAAATTCTGAGCCAAACTAGTGGGATATTATAAACGCAATTCGTATGTACCTGTTGGAAATGTAGAAAGTGACGCTCGCTATGATTTCTATATTTTTTCTTCGTGCGCGACGAACAGACTAAAAATCGTCATTGAAGCACAAAAAATGTCAGTTAGAATATTTTATACCTGTTGCTGTGTTAATCACACCATCGCTATGTAGTAAGGTGACGAACAATAAATGAAGTAGGTCTCATGCATCTATAAAGCGTGTGTTCGGCAGTTGTGTAACTAAAGTGCATTGACAACCCCTAAACCAAAATGTAGTTTTCACTGCAGTATGGTAAACCTTTAACCTACGGCGTTCAGTTACACAGCCACAGTAAACATCACAACCACTGCTCAAACAATTTAAGCCAACACGGTAGCACTACCTGAAAACAGAACTGGAAGGCTGCGTGTTGTTACCCGGGCAAAGGTGAAAGCCTGTATCCGTGAGACTGTCACATCCCGCACTTGTCTGGCCTTGTAACAGAGACAAAGTACCCCCAATAGGTGAAAAACGCTAATAAACCTGCATGTTATCGCAGGTTTCGTTTTACATCCGTTCCTCGCTTTTGTAGCAGCATATTGAGGCACTGGTTTTAAAGCACCGTAACTCACGGTAAGCGCAGATAGCCTTGGTGTTTCTTCGTATTATTGCAGGATTTTTTTTGCGCACCTGACTCCAGAGCACATCTTCATTGCAACTTTTGATTTTTCTCTGGCCAAGTAAGCTGATGAAGGCGTAATCGACATTTTTAACCTGCACACTTCTTATTTAGTCAAGCAATACCTGTATCAGCGCACATATTTTTGGAATGCTCGACGCAGAACACCTCTGTCATAAAGCAAACAAATCAGGAGTCCGAATCTTTTGCGTGCCCTGTAAATCATCACTTGCGGCAGTAAGATGGCTCTGCCTGGAAATATGGTGAATCTTTAACGTTTAGTCCTACCATTCGATAGTTGTTTGATAATCCCTTCAGAAAGTTCATTTGGTTATGGCACGTTGCGAAAAAGACAGAAGATTATTAGTAATAACCATTTTTCCTTAGAAAGAGCAGATGGAGCTTCGGACTAGTTAAGCCACATGCACGCTTATGCAGCAAAGTCCGATGGCCAAGCAAAGTGTGTGATAACTCAATCATAATGTTCAGAGCTGAAGATTTATTCCTGAACTTTTTTTAACCAAACTAGTAAGTACTTTCTAAGCCGCAAGCGGTGGTTCTAATTGCCGCACGTAAGGATAACCTGTCATGCAGTTCACTCTTGTCTGGCTGCCAGTTTATTATTCTGACAGAAAGAGCCACGTACATGCCTTAAAATGGACTCTTTGGTCATTTGCTATATCCCCATACTGAGGTGCAGCTTGTTGGAAGAACTCTGGAGAAAAAAGACACTGGTCGAAGAAAATATAATTTCTGATATCCATGCTCTTGCTGGCACGACCTTTACAGGGCATTGTGTATGTGTGTTAAGTTTCACAGCCAGTATAAGTGAAACGATAGTGACCATTTTAGTATATGAAGACAATATAAAGAATTACCATTCATCAAGAATCTTACGTGTTCGTTTCTTTTCAGGGCCGCATAGCCTTTACGCCTCAGCTACCGGTTCTGCACAATATGACAATACGGGACAATATAATTTACGGAAAATCCGTGGACGCGACCTTTTACGAAAGAGTTGTACAGAGCTGCCAGCTTATGAACGACTTCAACAAGCTGCAGTCAGGAGATATGACTGAAGTTAGAGAAAAGGTAGAGTTACGTTTACGGAGAACAGCGCTAAAGAATATCGTTATCACTGAAACGTGACACTAGATATGATTCAGGGAAAACACGGGGAAAGCGGGAGATGGAAATTCAAGACGATGAGCAAAACGAGAACAAGGCGAAAGCAGGAGCCAACGTTTCGACAACTCCACTTGTCGAAACGTTGGCTCCTGCTTTCACCTTGTTCTCGATTTGCTCATCGACTAGATATTATTGTTGTTCTTTATCACGTTGTCCTACGTTTCCCTCTTGTGCTACGACTGCTTCGTTGCCAATTTCAATTCGTCAGTCGGTCACCTTTAGATTTCAGTGCTTATGGACACTGAAAGAAAGAGCTATGTACTGGCCTGAAGAGATCTGCGCCCCCAAATGTAGCAGGCAGTAACAGAAAAATATCTTGGGCGAAAACTCAAGTATACTACAACTAAATAGGTGGGAGTAAAATTATGAGTAATATACAAATAAAAGTAATTAATTCAAAGACATCTTCACCGATCCCACAGAATTATACAATCACAAATTAAAACGAGGGTACTAATATGCAAAATGGAGGTGCTGGAACGTCATCATATTCATCATCATCATCATAATAATCAGCCTGTTTTATGTCCACTGCAGGACGAAGGTCTCTCCCTAATCTATCAACCATCCCTGCCCTACGCCAACCGATTCCAACTAGCGCCCGCGAATTTCCTAATTTTATCGCTCCGCCTAGTCTTCTGCCATCCTCGATAGCGTTTCCCTTCTCTTGGTACTCATTCCGTAACCCTAATGTTCTAACGGTTATCTAACCAGCGCATCACATGAGCTGCCCTACTCCATTTTTTTCTCTTGATATCAATTAAAACATCGTCTATACCCGTTTCTTCTCTGATCAAAACCACTCTCTTTCTCTCTCCTAACGTTACGTGCAGCAATCTTCGTTCCATCACTCTCTGCGTGGTCATTAACTTGTTCTCGAGATTCCTTCTCAGTCTCCAAGTCTCTGCCCCATATGTCAGCACTAGTAAAATGCATTGCTTGTACACCTTCCTTTTCAATTATATTGATAAGCTTCCAGTCAGGAGCTGCCAATGTCTGCCGTATGCGATCCAACTCATTTTTTTTCTTCTGTGAATTTCCTTCTCATGATAAGCGTTCCATGCGATTAATTAACCTAGGTAAACGTGCTCTTTCGCAGATTCTAGAGGGTGATTGGCGGTCCTGAACATTTTATTGTTTGCCCGGTGTTTCGTCATTACCTTTGTCTTCTGCATATTAATGTTCAACGCCACTCTTACACTTCCCCTGTTAAGGCCCTCAATCATTTGGTGTGACTCGTCTGCATTGTTGCTGAACAGAACAATGTCACCGGCAGAGCGAAGGTTGCTGAGATATTCGCCGTCGATCTTTACTCCTAAGCCTTCCCAGTTTAATAGCTTGAATACTTTTTCCAAGCACGCAGTCAATAGCATTGGAGAGGTTGTGTCACCCTGTCGGACCCCCTTCTTTATATACATTGTTAGATACGGGACCTTTTTCTGAGCCCCCTTCGACTTCACCAGACCACATCGAATCGCACCACAGCTAATTGAGAAGCGCAGAAGCACGGATGCCACATTCCAGAGGCGCGCACGTGCAAACAAGTTGAAGGCCCCCACTTCGTACGCCGCCGGTGGGGCTATTCAATGCTTGACTCTTCCAGAAAGCGAGGGGATAGCCCGGCACTGTTCCAGGTAACGTGAGTCCCGAAGCAAGACGGCTGTGATGTACCGGGAAGGCCTGGCAGCGTCGCCCCGGCCGCCTTTGAAGAGGGCATTTGCAAGCCAGCGAGGCCATACCGCCGGGATTAGAAGGCCCTTGGTAATTGGTAGAGGGCCCTCGGACAAGTGGGGCCCAAGCGTCGTCCCCGTTCTCTTGTTGTGACGACGCATTGCAAGTCAGTAAGGCAAGACCGCAGGGGGACCAAGCGGCGACTCTTCGCCAGGTATGACACCATCGCACGGGCGCCTACCATTGACCGAAAATGGCGTCATCTGAGCGGGCTCTTCCATTGGCCGAACATGACGCGTCTTCCAGACATCGAAGGGCGTAAAAGAGAGACCGGGACCAGCAAGAGAGGATTCCTACAGCATTCCTTGATTCATCTCTCTCGGACTTCTTGCGACGGGCCGCAGCGTCCGAGTTGCTGTCAGCCCGTAATGACTGTAAGACTGTTAATGGACGTCTCACTGTATATAATGTAAAATAAAACCTCCCAAGTTTTTCATCCCGAAGTCCCTCCTCAACTCCTACAACTGGCGCCAGCGGTGGGATTTCCTCCAACTCCTACAACATCATCCTGCTTTTCTTGTGTAGAATTAAAGTAGCTGAAAACCTCTGTAGATATTTTCGAAGGATTGTACGTAAGCGTTTTGCCCTCCTTGATTACGTAATGTCCCTATGATTGCTGGTATCTCTACTGAATCGAATGCCTTTTCGTAATATATGAAAGCCATATAGAGAGGCTTATTGTACTCTGCGGATTTCTCGATAACCTGATTCATGACATGGATGTGATTCATTGTAGAGTATCCCTTCCTGAAGCCAGCATGTTCCGTTGGTTGACTAAAGTCCAATGTTGCCCTTATTCTATTGAAGATTATTTTGGTAAATATTTTATATAGTACTCGGAGTAAGCGTGTGGGCCTAGAATTTTTCCTTCTTTAACGTCTTCCTTTTTGTGGATTAGTATCATGTTTGGATTCTTCCACTTTTCTGGGACCCTTGCAGTCTGTAAACACCGTATAAATACTCACCAGTTTTCCAAGCATTATGTCTCCTCCATCAAATCGACAGTTATTCCATCTTCTCCTGCCGCTCTTCCTCGTTTCATGTCTTGCAAGGCCCTTCTGACCTCATCTCTGGTTATAGGAGGAGTTTCTGCATAGTGTAAATCACTATTTCTAATGGAGGTATCCTGACTTCTCTGGGTATTGTACAGGTCAGTACCGAATTCGTCCACTTCTTTTACTATATCTTCGAGATTGCTGATGATATCACCCTACTTATCTTTCAGTGCATACATCTTGGTTTGTCACATGCCAAGTTTCTTTCTTACTGATTTCAGGCTTCGTCCATTTTTTACGGCTTCTTCAGTCTTTCTCACGCTATAGTTTCGAATATAATTTATTTTCGCCTTGTTGATCAGTTTTGACAGTTCCGCGAATTTTATTTTCTCTCTTGAGTTGAACACTTTCATTCTTTGTCGTTTCCTTATTAGGTCCTTTGTTACTTCGGAGAGCTTGCATACTGGTTGCCTTGCCTCCCACTTCAATTGCTGCCTCTGAAGCCAGCCTACTTGCGGTTTCATTCATTAGCTCTATGTCATCGTCATCTCTCTATTCTAAGGCTGCATATTTTTTTGCAAGTACCAGCCTAAATTTGTCTGCTTTTACCCTCACTGCCTCTAGGTTGACCTGTTTCTTCTTGACCAGTTTTCCTTGTTCTCTCTTCAAACTGAGGTGAATCCTAGCCCTCACTAATCTATGATCACTGCGCTTTACCGTAGCTATCACTTCTACATCCTGCACTATGCTGGGATCAGCAGAATATACGAAGACAATTTCACTTCTTGTTTCATCATTAGGGCTTTTCCAGGTCCACTTCTATTGCTACGCTTTCTGAAACGGTCGTTCATTATTCGCAGCTTATTTTTTTTCTGAGAATTCTACCAGAATATCTCCTCTAGCGTTCCTAGAATCGACGCGGTAGTTGCCCATTGCTTGTTCACCAGCCTGCTTTTTCTCCACCTTTGCATTGAAGTCGCCCATTACTGCAGTATACTGAGTTTGCATTTTCTCATCGCTAATTCAGCACCTTCATAAAACTGATCTCCTTCCTCATCATCATGACTGGATGTTGGAGCGTAGGCTTGTACTACCTTTAATCTATACTTCTTATTGAGATTGACTACGACTACAGCTTCCCTCTCATTAATGCTGTAGAATTCGTCAATGTGGCCCGCTTGTTCTTATGGATTATGAATTCTACCCGGTATTGGCTTCTCATCTAGGAGACCTCTGTAGCAGAAGACATGTCCATTATTCAGCAATTTATAAGCTTCACGAGTTCTTCTAATATCACTAACGCCGCTGATATCCCAAACAATGTCTGATAGCTTTTTTATGGTAATAAACTTGACCACCTAAACAAACAGTATGAGCACAATTCCCTGGATTCTTTCCTGGATAGAACTAAACATTTGACTCAGACGAATCTTTATTTCAACCATATTATTTATAACTGCCTTACGTAGGTTCCCGAACTTATGCAGCTGACCTTCTGTCAAAAATGAAATCGAGAAAACAAACAAAAAGCAGGAGTATGAACAACGGTGTTATATCAAATTGTTAGGAAGACTTACACGTATCCATAAATAATATCTGCGTTTGGCTTTATAAAAGGTGTAGAGTATTTCACTAGCGTTGAGGATTGGGTGAGTTGGTGCTGTATTCAAAAACTGGTACAGCGCAACATAAAAGAACAGCGCTCAGTTCCTTTATCTGGCCGACTCGGCTTGTTTCTTCCTTTCTATGTTGCGCTGTACCAGTTTTAGTATGCAGTAGGTTTTAGCATTTCAATAAAAGATATAGAAGTCAATTCGTGCGTGCGGTAATAGGACAGAAAAAGTTTAAAAAAATGTATTAGTTGCTAATAGCGTCGGCAAAAGCTAGAATATTGCCTGGCGCTCTTCGCTGTGTAACTTTAGCAGTGACGTTCACTGGCGTATGTACTAGCAGAGCATCTGTTCTGTTCGCTGGTGTTTGTCTTACGACCTACAAGCACTCGATAAACTGATAACACACATATACACAGCCCCATGTAGGCAGCAACATTCTTTTAGGGCCGACAGTAAATTTTGCCACAAATATTTCTCTCTAAACATCCGTCATTTCCTCATGCAGCCTGCTACGCTTTATTCATGGTGTTTAAATAAATAATGAAGTCATCGCGGCCAATATTCTTAAGCACACCTGCAATGCAGAGTTTGCCGGCCCCCTTCCCCTTGATTTAAAGGCTCCTAAATGAGCTCCACAAAATATCCAAGCAAAAGGCTGGAAGAGAATTTCTGTTGGACAAAGTTCCTGTGCCTGCGCTCCTAAACTGCCCCCTTTTAGAATGATAGAGCGGGAAGAGACTTAGATTTACGTTCATGTTTAAAAGAAAAAGCTCGTATGGTAAAAACTGCTCCGGAGTTATCCGCTACAACGTCTCATACAGCTCCTGAGTGGTGTAACATGAAGTAAACGCCATAAATAATCTCCTGTCTTCGTTGTCTGAGTTAGCCCAGTTCGATATTAACTGAGTGTTGTTGAAGAGAATGCTCAAGAACTGAGAAACGTGCCATTCCAGCCACTTCACTTCGTTAGGATTCCAGTACTGCCTTCCTTTACCGGCCGATATTTCCAATTGACTCTAACTCCAAATATTGTGTCTTGCAGCTCTATTCTCATTCACGTCGTACTTTTTTGCTCCCAGTTAGTCTTAGAGTGACGCCCTTCTTCAGCAATTAAACCGTTCAATTGCCTGAGTCCGTGAATGAAAGTTTGTAACTATAGCTTGTACGTTTGTCCTTTTTTTTTGTTTATGCGCTCTCGTTTGACGATCACGAATAACGGACTGGTAGAATATATTCTACCTATAGAAGAGTAGCAACGACTTTCCCGGCAGGGAGCTGTACTATATGTATAGAATAGAACGCAAGTGAATTATCAATGTCATGTCAATCAGTGATCACGTCAGTTATCATGTCAATCTTTTCACACTTAAAACACGCAGGGAACAAACCTGAGTGGCGGCCAAAAGCAGCGCATCTCCATCGCGCGGGCGGTTTACAGCCAGAGCGACGTCTACTTGCTCGACGACCCGCTCAGCTCCCTCGACCCTGTCGTCGCCAGCTGCCTGTTCCGGGAGGTCATCAGCAGTCACGGCTTGCTGAGAAACAAGGCGAGCGCCACGTTAACTTGAACGCCGTTCGTGCATAAGCCATATAAATATGCAGCAGCATAAAAAACACAGTACTCGTTTTTATCTAACAATACGATATCGACGTATGTCAACTCTTGAGCTGGCAAGTGACTGTAGTAAGCGCAGCTGAGGCGACTCGGTATCTGGAGAGCAGGATCCAGAAGGGGAAGACAAGAACGGTAGGTGTCGACCGAACAGTCGGTGACAGCAACGCTCACGGGGGGGAAGTGAATGGGACGGAATACTTCATGGGACATTTGTCAAACGCAGTGAAGAGAACAACTTTGTGGTGATTGGTGATGCAGACACAGGCGGTACAAATTTTGATGACACGGACCACCTTTGTCCTTCCCGGCTTTCGATCTTTCTTTCGCCAAGTAAGCACTCACGATCGAGAGGTGAGCCCGAGCGTCGATTAGAGCAGTAACACGTGCGCCGTCATCTTATACGTCGAGTGCCTACTGAATTGTGGCGATCATGAATAAAGGATTTTGGGTCGGTTGAAACAACGCAGCGCTACCTAAGGGGATGTGTTGGCTAGTTTTCCGGCAGGAAGCGTTGTAGAACAATTCGGTGAAGATGGTCGGGAGGGCTGTTGACAGAAAACTACCGTACAAGTGAGTGGGTGTAGTGAGACTGAGTGCCAAGTTCTTGAGGGGCAACGTAGTCGGAGTGGAGTCCGTAAGAGCGAGGATGGCCAGAGGATTAAAGTAGTCGGGGAGTGGGATCCGGGGTGGACGCCAACGGCTTCGGCAATGGTGGGGGGTGCAGGCGATGAAGTTACAGGAAGACATGTGAATTTATCGTCGGCGGTTCGCCATGTGGACGGATTGGGATGCTGCGAAGAGAAGCCTCAGACCTATATACTGGAGTACGCTTGCGTGTCTTTGGGATGCTCGAGAAGCTTTGGGATGCGAATTTATGTGGAATGCTTGAACGTGCACAAATCGGAGCTTCCAGGTTTGTTTCAAATGAATATTTCTACCACATTGTTACTTCAATGAAAAACTAAAATAGGCTAGGCCCCTTTGAGCGAATAGAGACCATGGGATAAGCTGACAGTTCTGTGCAAAATATACTCTTAAAAATTTGCGATATTGAGATGAAATTATCTTTTGCCTCCGCTGCATTTTGCCGTGGAGACCCTGCCTGCAAAGTCCATGAAATGCAGTGCCGTATGAATCCGATTTAGATAATCGTTCTTCTCACTTGTATGTTTCATATAGAACCATCCCCCTGAAACTGTTACTGACTGTGTTTCACAAAGCTTGCGAGGTGCATTACTTTCCAAGTATATTTTTGCTGCTCACCATTTTTTTTCTTTATCTTTGTTGTGCTTTGCTTCCTTGCCTTCAATTGTTGTACACTTGCTTCTTTTTGTAGTCAATTCCAATTTGTACCATGCACCGCCCCCTCCTTACAGCATTATCTCGTTGGCGCAGCAGGTTACATGTTTAAGCAATTTCGAGGTGCCCACAGACAGCAGAGATAATTGGAGACAAATGTAGTAATTTGTAGTAATGTAGTATTCGTAGTTAAACCGCTGTAGTAACAGCGATTTGGTTATTTTATTAAAGAGGGTAAATAAGGTAGTATCACCAGAAGATCTGCTCCTGAAAAGGCGCTCTGTGCATGCATATCTTCTAATTCGAAATAGTTGTTTGCGAAGCATTGCGACTACCAATAACCATGCTATGCCTGTATTTTCACCTTTGTTGTGTGCTTTTCGTGTTCGCTATAATAAATTTCTGTTGCGACACGTCGTCTTTTCAGACTCGCATAATGGTCTGCAACCAAGGGCACTACCTGAAGGAGATGGACAAGCTTGTCTTGGTACATGGAAAGCGAATCAGAGTGTACGACAAGTTGGAAGATCTCATCAGCGACCCCGAGTCACCGCAAAATTTTCGCGAAGCGCTTGAGCAGGGCACTTCACAGCGAGGCGACAAAAGTGGGTGAGAAGCTTGTTTCTGCATCATCCCAATCCAGTCCCGCATCCAGTTGGAGCTTCTGATGAAATGGTTCGGTAGGATTTCCGAGGAAGTAGCGAGGGAATAATAAACTTAGTTCATATAAGTGGATGTGGCAAGCAGTAGAACTTCGGCAGTTGATTGTTCTCCTGCCTCGCGGTAAGACGTCATGAGTAGGAATGTATATGTTAGGCTCACGCATCCCAACTATTTTGCTTTCACTAGTCGGTGTTCTTCTCACTAAACTTATCATGAAACCATTATCTTCTTATTTATTTATTTATTTATTTATTTATTTATTTATTTATTTGTTTATCTGTATGTCTCTCTGCCTATCTATTTGAATATACAGACCCGTTCAGGGATTGACTAGTCGCGTCATAAAGAAAGAGAGATTGGTTAAAAGAAACAGAAAATCACGTTAGAATAAGTGTAGAACAATAAAATAAAATATAGAGGATATTATAAGAATTGTGGTGCTTTTAGCAAACAAGGCGTGGATATAAAACTCTTGAGTAAAACACGGGTACAAGCGTATTAGGACAAGTGTAGCACAAGCACAACAAACTATAGTTTTGCATTTTTGTTTTACATAAACATTAGCAATGCTTTTCTCACGAGTGAATCCCTGACACTCAAATAAAGCGGGAAGTATCACCACATAATGGAACTTTATTGTCAACGAGACAGTGCTTAGCATACCACTTAACGTTTCTGCCCACTTAAAGTCTATTCACAAGTGCGGTGTTCGAGTGCAAAACTTTAATACCGAATCAATAGCGATCATGAGATGCATGTCCTCTTCAGACAATCATGTGCAATGTCATTTACTGCCAAGCCATTTATGGCTATTAGAATTGACGCTAACGCAAATTTCAACCAGTATTGTCAGGTGGATCACACAGACTGTGCTACGTGTACTAATGGCGTCACCACCCACTTCATGGCATTACGGGGTGAATGTCGTGGATGCATAATGAAGAAATAACGATTGGACCGCTAATGACATTATGGTTCTTCATTATATCCGCATATTCCAGAAAGTGTTACGTCTTTACTGCTATTCCACAAATGTCATGGTTTTGTGATTGCAATGCGTAATGTTTTTGTTGTTTTTTAGCATCCCAGGATTGCTTTTACAGCGCTGTTAATGCGACAAGAAGCGTTCAGAAACATTATATCCCCTTTCTTACGCCTACCAAAAAAACATTATATAGCTCACAAAGCTTATATTTCAGGAAAATGTGAAAACTGTTAGGGCCAATAAGCAGGTAAACTTTGAGGCGTGTGTGACAATTAATGGCTCAATAAAAATTTCTACACCATTGTACCCGGCGCGTTTTCGAAGCGCTATATGAAATGCTTAAAAATTTACGCCACTTTCCTGAAACGACCAAACACGCAAGAACTATCATATTTGACGAGAAAGGGAGCCATTCAGCAGGTGACGTGTAGTGAAAGTTTCAAATATTTTGGTTTATTTTGTGTTTTCATATTAATTAATGAATACTTGTCTTCCCCGAAATATTGCGCACCATACGAGGCATGTAGCCGTTTTTCCTTGGTCTCCTCGGTGAACTATGTGAGGTAGAGTGTTCACGTTCCGTTAAAGTAGGAGGCATGTTGTGAGGGACGAACCATATATGTTTAACCAGCGTAAGTTATTTACAGCTTTGCAGAAAGATGCTCATTCAAGCGTTCCAGTGTAGCGACAACCTTTACTTGCGTAAGCATCTCTGTGCCGACCGAACGAAGAAGCCCGTCCGTCCATCCGTCCGTTTGTCCGTCACGCAAGACGAATCAGCCTAAAAAATGTATAAACCAAAATAAATTCGAAACTGCGACCCTATGCTCAGAAGCTGAGTGTCTTACGCACTGACCTAAATACCCACGCTCGCCGAAGGTGAATATATTTGAACCATATGAATATGTTGTAACGGTGGTACATAACAAATGCCAAAGGAGAACAGTTTCTATGAAGGCTTTGCCGAAAGATTTGATGATGATTGAATAAAAGCTATCTGAGATCTAGGACCACATGTGAGCCGACTAGGAGCATTGTAGACATCAGGAAAATGCCGCCTTTGCGGAATTTTAGTGCCAAACGCATCACGTCCCCGATGCATTTCAGAGGTCGCAGTATGCGCCTTCCGTTGGGACGTTTTCATGCAGACCGAAATGCCACCGATCTCTGAGGGCTCATGCACTTCACCTCGCGCAACACTGACAGTCACTGAGTTGGTAAAGACGATAAGTAGTGATTAGGGGTTATATGGGTCTCATCACGGTTTACAATGGTTCGACGCATATGTATAAGCTTCTAAAGAGCGATAAGGGCTTACAATAATCGGAGCAGTGCTGATAAGGTTGACAAGGAACGATAAGGAACAGATCGAGTCGGATAAGGTTGATAAGGACCGCTAATAGTTTGTAAGAGTCAGATCATGTGCTTTAAGATTGATATGGACAGATAAGGATTGATAAGGATCGGATCAATCGCTATAAGGTTTATAACGACCGATAAGGGTTGATAAAGGTCGGATCGAGTCTGATGAGGGCGATAACAAACGATAAGAGTTTATACGGGTCGTATCTAGTCCGATAAGATTAATAATAACCGATAAGTGTTCATAAGTGTTTATACAGGTCGGATCAAGTTTGATAACATCGATAATGACATCGCGCTGAGTGGAGATGAGAAGCAGCACGACGCTTACGCATACTTATTCCACTCCAGTGGAGTTTCTGCCACAATTTTTTTCCACGATATTTCTCATAGTTCTAGAACGGCTGCACGAAACTTGGAATTCGGCGAAAACAAATAACATACTATCAGGTTCCTACTATACTATCAGGTTCGTAACATACTATCCTGGCTTAAATAGAAGCGTTACAAACTAGTACTCAACCCTCGTTCCTTTCCTGTTTTCACGTGTCATAAAGGGTTCCTAGTTGGTTTCTCTGGTGTCTACGGTGAACAAAGCAACGCACCATGTTTGTATTTGGCGAACAATAGGGACACGTTATAATTCATGTGTAGGCAAAGTTCGAAGTGTGCGAAGTAAATTCGGCCTTTGCAATACATTCTCTGTGCAACTGCTCGGGAGCCTGTGACAGTATTTTACGAGCGCCGCGGTATTCATCCCGCTTCCTTGGCGTGACTCCCCGAGGCACCGAGGTCAAACTTAGGCAGCACGGAGGCAACAACAAGGAAAAATTTTTGTTTCAAAGCTTGCGGCTCAAATATAGCCTTCGTAAAACATCTTTTATGTGCTCGAAAGCATTATCTGACAATTTTACCCGATGTTTCTGATTGTTCTGAGGAAACTATACACAGAGTTAATATTGTTACGGAAGAATGAAAGAAGAGAGAGGACGAAGAAGTTCGAAGATGTTGCCTGCTGCGTGTTGTTGTTGGTCAGCCATCTCAACTACCCTGACTCAGCCTGTATATATATTGTAAATGTAGTCTTTCTCTACTCGCAACATCCCCGTAACATATTGGTGGAGGTGCTGGGTATCACGGCTGGATATTAAATGTAAGGGGAACGTTGTGGGTTGTGAGTGGGCGTAATTCGAAGTTTTGGGAATCATTGTGGCCTTTGCGATATATTGTGCATGTAAACGCTTTGAGGCGTATGTTGTAGGCTTTTACAAGCGGCGCAAGATTTAGCACTCAGCCCAGACGTCATTATATATGTAACTAATATCAAATTTAGCGAAAATGGGCGTAATTTTATGGCCAATTTCTTTGTGGTTAAATGCGTGTAGGTAAAATATTGCTTTTGCAATAAAATTAATATTCAAATGTGTGAAAGCTTTATGCTGCCGTTATCCCCTACATTTTCCGGAACACTAAGACAACCGTACAGACTACGTTTATGTTTAATTCCTGGCGAAATTATCACGTTACTAGCTCATTTAGAACTTTCGCAAATAATTGTCCAGCCCTAATTTTCCCCCTTATTTTCATGTGTTATAAGGAATTGGCAGTTGGTTAACTAAACAAGAAACCTGGCTTATGTGTAATGAACATGAGGGGATCATTTTGAGCAATGCGTAGGCAAAGCCCGAAGTGTGTGGGTAAATTGTGGTCTTTGGAATGAATTACGTATACAAGAGCTCCGGATTGGTATGAGTATGTTTTCGAAGCAGCGCAAAATTGTGCACGCTGCCCTGGTATAACTACAAGCATCACAAATATCCAACTTAGTATAATGGAGCTGATTAATATAGCAAATATGTGTGCGAAGTTGTGTGTGCATGTGGTTTAAATACAACTTTTGCCAAGCATTTCTTGAAAAAGTGTTAGAAAATGTCACGCGGCCCTTTTCAGCTGCGTTTTCCAATGTGCCGAGAGGACTCCGGGCTGCACAAACTTTAATATTTCAGTAGAAATTAGGACCATATTAAGTAGGACGCGTCGCGAAATTGCAAGGTTTATGGCTAAATTAGGAGTCTCACAAATGTATATTCAACCTTGAAATTTTTTTAAGCGTTATACGATCTTCTGCCGGTGTCCTTGGAGGTGTAAACCAGGCGCCTTGTTTATGTTTGTTGAATGACAAGATCTGGTAATGAGTGACGGGCAGGTAAATTTCAAGCGGATAGGTGGATTGCGGCCCTTGTAGTAAATTACGTAAGCATGCGCTTCAGAACTTTATGAGTGTTTTACAATTGTGGCGCATAATTTAGCTCGTTATTGTGCCCGTACTACAAATACAACTCAAATCTAATGTAGCAGTAATTCGGTTAACGCAATGGCAAATCTCTCTGCGATGGTAAATGTGTGTATATGAACTGTACTATTTTGAAAAAAAAATCTGAATCAATTGTTCAAAAATCTGGCATGGCCGTTCTCAGCTTTGTTTGTCAGTGCCCCGAGATACCGTAGGCCAAGTTTGTACTTTGGTGAAATGGGGGGTCGGGTTAAGTGCTTTGTGGAACGACAGTTTAGCGTGTTTCGTTTAATTAGAAGTGCTTCTTCAAGGTAGCACCAGTCTGCTGCATTTGATTGTTGGTGCTCGCACGTGTGGTAGTATTTCGTTAACCGGTTATCATCTATGTACACCCCATTCCCCATGCATGTTTGTCGGCTTGCCCGTAAATACTAGTATAAACGGTTGACCTGGCGCACTTAGTAAATACATGAAGTAGATGTGCTATGGCATAAGCTGAGCGTGTGTGACTGAAAGCTTCAGGTAACAGACCACGTTTATTGCCTTACTACTGGGTTGGGGAAATGCCGAGCCCTGTTTTTACTAAGGAACGACATTCTAACTCGCACTTTCAAGCAAGTACACACTGTTTATGTACTTACTTCGTGGAGCCGACATAAGAACTTCCTAATCTCGAGATACTCTTCTAAACGTAATTCGAAATATGTAAATTTGCAGGTGTTTAGGGAACTTATTGTCGATGCTAGAAACTCATGATGAAGGCGTCCCCTAACAAATGTCTGGCATAACGCTTATTTCAGCGCTGCAGCGGAAACACTAGAAGAGAACTACACAGAGGGACGAATAACTCGAGAGGAGCTGGGAAAATCAACAAAGGTGAGGACACTCTGCCTATCCGGCATTTTCCATTAGAGTGGCTTTCCCAATGGAACCTAGAAGCTCCCGACACGCCGTTCCTGCATTAAAGCTCGAACGGTTACCCTATGCGTATTTTGTTCCATCAGTTAGAGCTGACAATGAACACAATGCGGCTTCCAATAAGTGCATTGTTTATATGAATATGACAGAGAGAGAGAGAGAGGATAAAAAAGGAAAGTGTTAGGTGGCACTTTTAACGGGGAAAATGTCCGGCCGGTGGCACAACGCTTGGAAAATGGTAAAGGACAATTGCGTAGGAATAAATATATTTAAGGGGTTGACTGGCACTTGACCAGGTAAGGGAGGCGGGTTTTGTCGTACGTCGTTTCATGCGAGGAATCCTGCTTCAAAAATATTAGGTGTGGAGGGGGCAGGTGCTTGGTTGACACTGCTTCCTCCCTGGGGTGCCTCAATGCGCACCTCCTCCCCCGCTCCGTGTGCGAGGAGGACATCAAGGCGCTCTATCACACGCCGGGGCTACGCCACTGAAAAAGAGAAATAGATTTTCGGTGAACGCGAGAGGAGGTCAAAACGTGCTCGCACGCGCCGACGGTGCCACGCCGTCCAAAACATTCGCATAAGCACGGAAGTGCCTCCACTGCCTTGACGGCCGGCGAGCTGGGCAGGCCGTGGTCTAGTAGAGGCTGCACTGAGAGAAGTGAGTCTTTCAAACATCAGAATGCGTTACACAATGCTAGTCCTTGAAATTGAAAGGAAGGATCCGGACACAATACGTGCTAGATATTCCATCCGAAGCCACTGACATTGTAGCTACGCTGCATGCAGTGTCAGTATTTCAAATTAGTGTTGTGTAAGCTTTCGCGAAGGCATATCCTAACAGCCGAAAAAGAGGCGATGCCTCATGTCGGCGAAGTCCAGGTGGCGGTTGTAGTAGCAGCGAACGTTTTTTAAGTGTTGTGGGAAAAGAGACGCATACACAAAAGCTGTGGTTGTGCAGTTATGCACACTGCCGAGATAAGGTTTCTTTTTTTCGTTTTCGATGCGAATGCATCAAATGGCCCATTGAGCGAAAGAGCCGGCGTCTCTAGCAGCGAAATGGCGCCTAAATTTCGAATGGCTACGACGCCACGTCGCATGCGCGCCTCAACGGAGAAGCGCGGGCGAAATGGAACACCCACTACCGCGCCAGGTGTTGGATACCGATTGATAGAATACCATGAGATCACCCTCCACTACCGCGAAATGCGGTTGAGATATCCTGCCCCACATAAATCCACAACAAAATTCCAACAAATTACCTGCCGCCAGCTTCAGGCACAAACCTTCCTTTTTCCAGCTTTTTGTGCCCTAGTGCATCCAGGCCTATATCGACAGGAATGTACGCTCTGCAGCGCGCTTAGAGCCAACTTCTACCACCTATTGTTCGTATGCCCTGAGCTACAGCCATCCTCTGACTGGCAACTCACTGACGGCGAGGGATGGGTGACCGCGGTGTCTCGCTCCAACCCAGCCGACCAAATATGGCTGGTGGACTGGTCTCTGAGGCTCGCCGAGGGCCACAAACTCCCGGACACTCTAGGTGCTCCTGAGCCGCCTCACAAGTAATGTTGTGAAAAGGCTCAAGTAATAAATGCTTGCCACCACTACCACCACCACCACCACCACCACCAGGTGTTGCGTGAGGGCAGAGGGCATCACCGCGATGCCACGTCATCCGCCGTCATCCACGAAAAGACGGCGGCGGCGTTCTGGCCGGGCAGCTGGATGTAGAGCTCGGGCCCGTAGCCCGACTGCTCTTGTCCTGCCCACGGGCGCAGAAGCTCGAACGCCGGCCTTGGGCAGCAGGCGGCACGACAGACGGGGGTGGCGTTCCGGCCGGGCAGCTGGCGTAGAACTCGGGCCCGAAGCCCGACTGTTCTCGTCGTACCCACGAGCACAGAAGCTCACCGGCCTTGAGGAGCTGGCGGCACGCTCGGGTAGACGGGCGATACACAGGAAGAGGTTGGCAGGAGGCCCCGGTCGGGTGAAGTCCTGGTGGCTCGGGTCCGGATCCCGACCGCCCGTCTTCAACGCCCGCTCCGGTGGTTGACCTCCTCCTGGCGTCGCTTCCTGGAACTCTCCTGGCGTCTCCCCTGCGTCTCCTCCTTCTGCCAGCGCACCACGCCTTTTCTTCTCTCTGGCCGATTAGGCATTCTCCGATTAGCTGCCTGATGCCCCGTGGTCTTTCCTAATTGGTTTGCTTTTCTTCTTTTAGTTGTTTTTATTGCACCGCGCATTCTCGTGCCGGACGCTCTTCGGCGTTGTCGTTTTTTGCCTTCCAGCACAGAATTTGCCCCGGCGCGCGCACTCCTTGTCGTCTGCTCCTGACCGTCCCGATCAGCGCACCATGTCGCGCACCACACATCACAGCATTCACTGTCTTGACTGTCCACAAGCACCTTGTACGCGTAACGAATCGCTCGGCGTCCTGTTACTCGCCCCGCGAGATTCGACACCTTTCCTACATCTCCGAGTTTACAACAACGTTCCGCCACATCAAGGGCACCGACAACATCCCAGCCGACGTTCTGAGCCGTATCAATGTCGTTTCCACGTTGGCATCAGAACCTTTCATCATCGAGGCCGACTTACTCGCCAGTCAAGAGCGTGACGACACTGAACTTCGTACACTCCGGAATTCGTCAACGTTCCTGAAATTGGAAGACGTCGTTGTGACCCCTGATGGTACGTCCGTCGTCTGCGACACTTCTAACGACACACCTAGACGATACATTCCGTCATCCCTTCGCAGACGTCTATTCGATACCGTACACAACCTGCCGCACCACGGCATCCGCGCGACACAGAAGCTTCTTTCCAGTCGTTTCGTTTGGCCTCGGCTGGGTTCGCGATTGGGTTTGCTGCTGTTTGTCGTGTCAATGTTCGAAGATCCCGCGTCACCTTATTCCGCCTGCCAAGTCTTTTCTTCCACCAGATGCTCGTTTTGACACCGTACACCTGGACCTCGTCGGCCCTCTCCCACCTTCGAAAGGTTACTGCTACATACTGACATGCATCGACCGTTATACACGGTGGCCAGAAGCTACACCTATATCTGACATCTCAGCGCCCACAGTTGCAGCAGTTTTCGTGTCTACGTGGATCGCAAGGTTCGTCCTGCCCATCCACAATAATCACAGATCGCGGTCGGCAGTTTGACTCAGCACTCTTCAACGAGCTACTCAAACTACTCGGAACGACAGGTTTTCGCACAACTGCTTACCACCCGCAGTCCAATGGACTAGTTGAACGTTTTCACCGGCATCTCAAGGCCTCCCTTATGGCACATGAATCGCCGGAGAAGTGGGTCCTGCATTTGCCCCTCGTCTTACTTGGCATCAGAGCCGCACTCAAGAGTGACCTAGGTTGCTCCTGTGCTGAGCTAGTTTACGGCACTCACCTACGCCTTCCGTGCAATTTCTTTGTCGCCACCCCCAAAACGCCTATGCCATCACCTGCCGAATACGTCGCCGAACTGCAAGCTTTCTTCAGCCAGATACGCCCCGTGCCTACACGTTCACAAGAAGCAAGGTCCCCGTACGTTTTCCCGCACTCACTTCTGCTACCCACGTTTTCGTGCGTAACTGTGCCGTGCGGAAGCCTTTGCAGCAGCAGCCACACTACTTCGGGCCATATTGTGTTCTAGAGCGTCGTCCGACGACGTTTGTTGTGAATGTCAATGGCCGATCAGACACAATTGCCCTGGAGCGTCTCAAACCCTCCTACATAGAAGCACCCGCGCCATCAGTCCCACCAATATGCGACGCCACCCTGCTGCATCCTTCGCCTCCGCCTGCGCACGTGACACCCAAGATCAACGCCAAGACACGCCGCGTCAGGTGGACTTTCCATCGTTCGTCGAACTTTCCTCCTCTCTAGGGGGGGAGCCCTCTGTAGCGGCAGCAGCATCGGCGTCGCACGAGAGATGACGTAGACGCTCGCGTCTACACGAGGCACGAGCAGCGGGCACGCACCGACACGGGCTAGCGTTCCGAAGGAGATTATTGAAAAGAATGTTACTCTAGAGATCGAAGGTCGGTTCTTCCTTTCCTGCGAGAGCCCGAGACTTTACTGGTCTACGTGGTCGCTCGTCGCCACAGATTTAAAAAAAAAATGAAGGATTAGAACTTGCGACTATCGCAACAAAGCATCCGACATAGCTCAGATAGACGATCCTTTATGCGGCCGATACAACTACTATCCCTACTTCGTACAGCTATCTATTTATTTGCTATCGCAATCAGTTCTTCGCCTTTCGGACGGAACTGCATTTTTCTTTTAGTTATTGGCACTAACCTAATTGCTACTTCTGTGCATCAGAATAAACCGTGGTAGATCGCAATGACATAAGTACATGTCTGCTTCTAATATAGCCCTCGTGGCATTGCGAAACATCTTTTAGTAAGTGTTTGTAGGCGCGCCAATCTAGACACTCCCTATTTGTTACAAGCGACAATGCACAGTACGCTCCGTCGGCCGGAACAGACGCCCCTGTGCTAGCGTCTTCTGCTCTTATCGCCATTCCGACAGCATGTTGGCCAGAAGCGCGTGTATTGGCAGGCTCAAAAGCACGATATGACATAGGACGCGCCTGGTCATGTCTCCCAATGCCACGTCTCTCCTATGGGGCTTGCTTAGTTGGAGTGTGCAAGTACGCTGTTGGGTACGCACTCGCATATCCTGCAATATTTTGTCTCCGCTTCACAGCAGAGCAGGCGCGGAAGTGATAATGGGTTGCAGACTACAGAGTAAGAATGTGAAAAAAAAAAGCGTGATATGTAGACTAGAATCGGAGGTGCGGGCGATGAGTTGAAGTGAAGAGATCACGAAATCTCTGAGTAAACTGAATGATTTGATTGGCAATATCTGGAGGACGCTTTTGTGCAGCAATGAGCAATGCAACGGAAAATTATAGGCGTCTACTTAAACACGAAGACAGCGGGATGGATGAAAAGGGGAAAACGAGGGTAGCCGATATTCTAGTTTAGACAGAGGTCGAGTTTGGGAGGTCAAGTAACGGGGGAGGGAAGGTTTGAGTAGATAAATGGTGGTCTGTTTTAGTTACGGAATGAGTGCAACGGGAAGATAATTGCCGTCGAAGACGGCAGAGAAAGAGGTGGTGTGATAAAATTTGTAAATCGACAGGCATAACATGGAGTTGGCTCATGCGAAACAGTGGTAAATGCAATTGCGCATGCCCTTCGCCTTGCAGTGGGCATAAACTCGGCTGATGGTGATGATTATGATGACGGAGATGACAATGACGGCAGCACCTGTTTAAGCTGATAATTAGCATGACCCGCCTGACGCAAGTAAAAGGTGTATGCAAAGTTTCAGTGGGCTATGTAAATGATGCTGATTAGCGATCATTGATTCTTGTTCCCTTGCCAGACTAATAAAGAATACCTCTTTCTTCTCCATAATAATCTTCAACCCTACTCTTACACTTTCTCGGTTACGGTCCTCAGTCATTTATTCCAATTCATCCCCAGTGTTGCTGGCCAGGAGAATATGTAATTTTCAAACCGAACGTTGTTGACATTCGCCCTTGATGCCCACTCCCAAGTCTCCCCATTTAATGGCTTGAATACTTCCTCTAATCGTGCTGTGAATACGTTGGAGAGATTGTGTCCTTGCCTGACCTCTCTCTCTTCATAGGCGATTTCCTTATTTTCTTGTGGAGAACAAGGTAGCTGTGGATTCTTCGTAGGTATTTCCCGAGATATTCCGATATGCCTCCTGTACTCCTTCATTAAGCAATGCCTCCATAAATGCTGGTATATCTCCTGAATCAAATGCTTTTTGATAATCTATGAAAGTCATATAGAGAGGCCGATTTTACTTCGCAGATTTCTCATTTATCTGATTGGTGACGTGAATAATTCATTGTAGAATATCCCTTCCTGAAGCCAACCTGTTCTGTTGGTTGATTAAAATGAAGTGTTGCCCTGATTCTATTGGAAATTATCTAGGTGAATACTTCATACAATGCTGAAAGCAAGCTAATCGACCTATATTTCGTCAATTGTTTAACGTCTCCCTTCTTATGGATTAGTGTAATGTTGGCCGTCTTCCTGCTCTCTGGTACACTTGAAGTCGTGAAGAATTGCGCATAAAGGATCGTAAGCTATTCAATCATATCTCCTCCATCTTTGGGTAAATAGACTGTTATTCGATTTTCTCGTGCCGCTTTTCCCCGGGACATGTCTTGCACGGCTCTTCTATTTTCATCGCTATTTATAGGAGCCTTTGTAACATGTACGCAAGTGCTTTGAATGAAGGTTGTATGGCTGCTCTGGGTACTGTACATGTCGGTATAGTATTCTTCTGCTACTTTTGCTTTATCATTAAAGCTACTAATCACATTACCCTGCTTGTCTTTGCATACATATTGCGCTGTCCTATTTCAAGTTTTCTTCTCACTGATTTCATGCTGTGGCCATATTTTACGCCTTCGTTTTTTTCCGACGCTATAATTTCGAACATTGCTTACTTTCTTCTTGTTTATCAGTCTTGACAGTTCAGTTAATTCTATAATATACGTTGAGTTAGACACTTGCACGCTTTATTGTTTCTTTATGAAAATCCTTTGTTACTTCCTTACTGAAATAACCCTGTATCCCCCATAACTCATTTGTACTTTATTAAGTCCTTTGTTAGTTCCCTACTCAAATTAGCCCATATCCCCCATAACTCCTATATCCAGTAATTTCATATGACATATGGAAAAAACTGCTTTTTGTACGCAATCCTATATGCTACATATTGTATTAAAGGATATGGGACTTACGAGGCATATAGATTTTTCAATACGGTTGAGAGAGCTTACCTACTGCTTGCCGGGGAGCCTTTACCATCTCGGCAAGGGTGCGTATGTCCAAGTAAAATGCTTGCAAGGGACTCAGATCTTGAGATAGGAAATTTAGAGAAGAATAAAAATGAGCAAGGGTGCATGCGCCAGGCGTTACCAAATTCCTGCTGGAAGCTGGCCACTGTCATCGAAGAGAAAAGCGCACAATCATCACATTCTACCGGTGCTAACATATGGCGCAGAAACTTTGAGGTTAACGAAGAAGCTCGAGAGAAAATTAGGCATCGGGCAAAGAGCAATGGAACGAAAAATGTTAGGCGTAACGTTAGGAGACAAGACGAGAGCGCTGTGGATCAGGGCGAAAACGGGTATAGCTGATGTTCTAATTTAGATTAACAGAAAAAAAAATCACCAACGATTACGATACCCCTTAATGCGAAGTTTGAGCACAGCTGTATACGTGTTTTCATTTCGTGATACACTCGCTGGCGTCGACAATCTGTCTCGTGCGGCACATTGCAAACGGAGCGAAGTGTGGCGCGACTGCCTAACTAATCGAGAGGTCGCGAGAGGAAGCGTGCGGGTGAGGCTTAGGCGCGATTCACAGCAGCCGCCACAAACAACCTCCGCTCATGCAGCGCTTTGTTTCCATGCAGACGACGCGCGCTACTCTGGCGTCATCTTGTAGGCATCGTCGCCGCAAAGCCCCTCATGTGCGACACTACACTTTTGTTCTCACCTTTTCGCCATACCCTCCTCCTCTGCTCTCCTCCTCGCAATCACTTATTTCTCGCCGCTTCTTTTCATCCCTCGCTGCGCTCCGCGTTAGCTCTCATCTTTCGTTGTGCTTCTTCGCTCGATTACGAAGTAGGACGCCGGCGCTGACGCTCGCCGAAGGAATGGGTGCCTGAGAGATGAGTTCATAGAAATGGAGCTGGACAAACCCTGTAATGTGTAGGGCAGATGACCTGCGGCCCAGTACAGCTGCATAATGGGTGCCAAGGGAGGCGAAGCGTAGTCGAGGAAGGCAGAAAACTAGATGGGATGAAGAAATTATGAAATTTACATGCGCACGTTTCGGGGTGGATCACCCGTTTTGCTCGCGCAAGACATGAGTGATTGGAAATCGCTGGGAGAGACCTTCGTCCTGCATAGGGCATAAAAGACAGGATTGTGATGATGATGTAGATGTGGCATGAAACTATGTGTACAAACGACCCTGATTGCTTCCAGACAGCGTGGCAGGTGCTGGGCAGCCTACTTCGCTTGGCACAGTTGCCAGCGCCCGTCAGCGTCCTGATGTTCCTTGGTTCTGCGGGTGCCTTCGGTATGCAGCAGCTCTGGATCAAGCGATGGACTGACGCCTCCGCGGTTGACGACTCTGCGACTTCTTCGCCGTCTCAACCACCGTGGGTTCGCATCCTCGTCGCCTTGTGTCTCGCAGATGGTAAGTCACGCGTAGACGGTCTTTGTACCGCATTGTGCCGGTTACTGTGACCAGCTTTCTTGCCAGCTTCCGTTATATTGCCTTAGTTTATTCGAATTTCCACTTAAATCGAACGTATACTAGGAAACCTCGGGGGGAAAATCGTCGAAGGATAAGTTATTTAGTTTGAACTCTAAAGCATGCTGCTTCGATTTATTCGGCCTCCACCGACACCCACCGACGCCTCCTACTTGAGCGCGCAAAATACTAGAAATCAGAACAAATTCCGCAGACGACGCTACCGCTTGCCTAAGCGTGCAGCTATTTTATTTTATTTTCTACTTCATTTTGTATTTTATAACTTCTTTATACCTTTTTTGTGTTTCCGAAAGCAGAAGACAGGTTTTAAACACGTCAGCACTCGATCTTTGCCGCATGCTGATCGAGTAGGGCTTCAAGAGCAAGAAGTAAAAGGGTATTCTGCATAAGTAATGAAACGATTCTGAATACGTTTATTCTGGCGCCGTTCGGTAAACCAATTTTTCGTATAATTTCACAGAAGCTCTTACTCTTGCAAAGGTTGAATTACAGAGAACGATGGGCGGAAATTTATTGCTTAACTTCTATCGTGCGCGGGTTTCGAAGGGCAGTGTAAACCGTTTGCGGCTAAAGCGCTGCAGGCTCGTTCGCGACGATAGTCCCGACGGAAGCGACATTTGGGGGGCATCTTTATTTAATCTTACGTTTGTAGGCACCACTTTGCGGTTTTTGGCAAATAATTGATCGATGTACACAATCATCGACAGCGACGACGAGAAAAGAAGCGTAGAAGTCGGAAGAACAAACGATGGCTCCTATTGTTTACAGCGGGATAAATCTGCAGCGGATTTTGTCATGGTATAATAACCTCAATAACCTCAAATCAAGACCTACATAAACCACAATCAAAACAAATGCAATGTTACCTACATACCTGAAGCACTCTTTCAGGTCATCAAGGATTTCAAGAATATTAAAGCTAATAGCTAGATGTGGTTCTTTCGACTGTTTTCGTAGTAAGTCGGTGGTATGACGGTGGTCGCACTTCGGGTAGGGAAGGCGAGGAAACGCGCCGATGGAAAGGGTGCGTGCTCTTGAGTAACCGTCTGAGGAAGAAGGGTGGTAGGGGGAAGAGGGAGAGCGCACTGTCCCTCGTTAGCACGCTCGTCGCGAGAAGGTGAGGGAAAGGGCGCGTGCTCTCGGGTAAGCGAGTGGCCGGACGGCACCGCGGGAAACGAGCAGGGAATGCGGTCCCTCGCTCGTTCGTCTCACGCTCAGGTGGCCGCCCGGCGATGGCCAGCCCGTTGTGAAGGTTGCGGCGAGCTACAATCCATAGCAGATTCTCGTCCGCGAAGTAAACACCGCAGACAAGGGCGAGCGTTCGCTCTAACACTGATGGCGTTCGCGCCAACACACCAAGGAGAGCACAAAGTGGACGCATTCGCTCTCGATGGGTGCCACGGAGGAACTCCGGGGAGTCGCCGAGTGAAAGGATGCGTGCTTTCGGCAACTGATCTTGAATTCCAATGGTAGATCCAGATCAACTTCTTTTTTTTTTCTCTCTGTATGGAGCAATCCTATTGCAATAGCAGGATGAGAGCGGGAGTTGCGTGTTCCAATGGCAGATTGCGACTAGCCACTGATTCCCGATCGTTATGCGCAGCACAATTATTTGCTCCGCCGAAATCGGCAGATTTGAACGGAAGTCCGCGTGTCGTATTTCCTTCACCCGCCTCTGCTTCCTGTCACGGTCGCCTGTTTCCGGTCGCGGGCAGCTATGGAGGACATGTAAAACATGGACGCTACGTCGCGCCGTGCGTATTTGTTCCTGCTCCTGGATAGTGACAGCTCCGACTCGCACAGTATAAGTTCCAAGTACAGTGATGATTCTTCCGGCACAGAAGAAAAACAGACGCACGGAATGTCGGGATAATCCAGATGATGGTGACGAGGCCTACGCGATCCACCTGTAGTCTAGCACCCTCTGACTTGATTTCCCTGTACTAAGTGCCCCCGCGGCAGCGCACGCATTCCATTCGCAGATTTGATGACAGTGATCTGAGACGGAACGACGCGCTCCGTTTGTGATCCGGTCGAGCGATCACGATCTGCCATTGGAATTCAACATGAGTTGCGGGCACGAGCAGCAACGACGGGGGGAGGGGGAGTCTGTCGCCCGCTCGCTGCTATTCGTCCGTTCGTTCGAGCTATTCGTTTGCATTAACACTCATCGTCAATGGCTTCTGCCGAACGTTTGCTTACATAAAAGAGAGTGTAAGCAGCGAGGTTATTTTTTAATGATTACAATCACATAAACTGCACATCACTGCATTCTAGCGTTCACTGTCTCGTATGCTTACATTACTCAAGCCTACATTTGCGCTGATAGCAACAAGCGATATGCATTATTTAATATTCGCTCGTAGCGTTCTTCTTTGAAAATATTGTGCAATTCTGACTTTTAACCAATTGAAACACTGGCACTTTGATGAAAATGCTCCGTTCAGGCGAAGTGTTCACAAATCTTAGACTTCTTAACAACCAACATGTCGACGTGGCATGAATGTTGTTCTGCCATCACCCCTTAGATAGAACGTGTAGTGGCACTCTGACGTCACTGAGGTCTTGAATTGTTGTATGTGAGATAGAACGCACGTTCCTGTGTGTGTGTGTGTCTGTGATGTCACTGATTAGTAGCTCTGCATAGCTATATAAGACGGCCACGTAAGCGGCTTGGGGTTCTTTTTCGTTGTATTGCAAGTGGCAATGAACATGTGGGCTGGCAAGTAGGCTATGGCGTACTTGAAGACGCAAAAATAATGATTGACTTTGGTAGTTCAAAAAAAAGGCTTATTATGAAAGCTAAAACATCGTCCTCAATGTAACGGTTCTTGTCTCACCATGCTCCTCGCAGAACTACAATTCGAGCGTCGCCCATATTATTATGCAATAATGTTCCCAGTTAAACAACTTGTCGCATGCAATTAGCTGACTTGGGTGGCTTTGGAGGCCGCAGCATTGCTGGGTCTTATACGGCGGTCTAGCCGTGTGTGCGTGTCTGTGGACTTCCCCGCTCAAGTAAGCTGAACACCTTATGTACCAGGGACAGCCAATACGACCCTCCGATGAATAGAGGACGAGAGTAGAGGCTCCAGGCGCCCTTCACCATTTGTATCACGGGGGTCCTTTATGACATCACCCTGAACTGCGGTCGATACTACGTGGGGCACACTGGCCATTGCCTCACCTACCACTTCCAGGAGCATAGCAACAATGAAAAACGGAAGCATCCCAACAATCTCGCTTTTCACTGCCGATCATGTGGGCACACGCCGAAAGTCAAGGAAGTCCCCGTCATGAAAAGACACGCAGATCAGCCAACACGCAAGATCTTTGAGGTCTTTACGATTGTCAAATGCGTACATTGCATCAATATTGCATCCATCGATTACTTCACAAAGAAATCGCAGTATTTAGATAATTAATAACTTTCCCCTCCCCCCTTTCACACATCCCGCGTACTCAGAGTATTCTAATCACTCGCGTAATAATTTTTGTTTGCCTGTGCGTGCATTGTATTTCTGCGTTTCTGCATTAAAACATCTAGTTGCAGACAAATATAAAATACCTCCCCAAGGCACGGACAACATCGTAAAGGAAACGGATGGTCGGTACATAAGCTACACTGTAACGCTCTGCAATATTCTGTTGCTATAATGGTCATCGTGTCAATTCTTTGTTGATCTGTTAATTAAACACTTCCTTTGCTTTCGGATATACTCTCGTGAAAATTTCCGTCGTGTTTATTACAACTTGACAGGTGCCTTCATACCGACGTGCTCAATGCCCTTTCCCAAGGAGCGTGGGCCTGGTCCGGCGGTGAGCTTTTAGCCTGCCCCCTGGACGTGCACTGCGTGACGTTGTATGCGTAAACAGGAAACTCAATAAATTCGACAAAATATATAAACTCAATATCTATCAAAAGTGACTTGTCTGTATTATTCTTCTTTCTTCTTCTTTTGCTTTTGTTTTCTTTTTCTTCATTTATTTGCCCTGAAGGCCCATCAGACATTACATAGAAAGGAAGGGTGGGGTGTTGGAGAGGCATTTTAGTACAATAAACGGCAAAAATATAATAAATGCAACAAAGCTTACAGAGGGTGCTAGAAGTTTGGGAAGGACAACAGATTACAACACTAAACGAAGTACAAAACATTCATACCTCTACATATACAAGGGTTGAAAACATCACAGATAACCACTTACAACATAAAGTGCAGGTACACTTTCTCATTTACAATTGAAGAACACATAATACGAAACACTACCTTATCAAAACCTAGGCAGGCGCAAATACAGCAGTAGACTAAACTGACTTCGTTGTGCCCGGAGGATCCTTGATGACCTTCCTGTGTTGCCATGGAGGTGTTACGTGTGGACCCCGAATGACGAATTTCTTTCTCAAAACTGTCTAGAATAAGTCGCTTGTAACAAACAATGCATTCATGCAAGACTCAACGGCCATTGCGCAGATACAAAACACAATTTGCCTAAAGCAGTAGCCAACCACTTCGATGCTCGGGGTCGTATATTTGACAAAGCAAGGTCTATATACTACAACTAAACTTCCGTTGCCCTAGCGAGAGGAAATGTACAGAATCATACCTCATACACAAGTTTAAAGGCCCACACTCGACGGGGACCAATTTGACACGTGGCAACATAGAATCGCTAGAAGCTGTAACACGGACCAGACGCTCTCACATCACAAAGGCACAAAACAATATGCCACCAGCTAACATCGAGTCCTCAGACTCACCTATTCCTCCATTTCCAGTTCTTCCCTGACTGCCCCCTACCATTTAATTTGTTATTCTCTTCCACGTTTTTGTACATATGTCAACCATACGAGCCGTTTTCCCATTTACACCTGCCGCCTCCCGTTTTCTCTCCTGTCACCCTCCAATTGGTTATTCTTAAAAAACCAAAGAGCCCTAAGGACGATCTACCCCCCACCCCACAAAGACCTTAGTAGAGGGCAGTCGGTTGCCTGGGGACAACTGCAGACTAGTACACACCCCAATCTGAGTCTACTCAGCAAAATCTATCCGGCAACATATGACAATAAATGCCCGCTACGCGGGGAACACTCAACGCTTTACCACGTTACATGGGCGTGCCAAAAACCAAAGGTAGCGCCAGTGCACAAAACACCAACACCGGAGCAGTGGCACGCTGCGCTATCCTGCTCGAAGCAGCTGATCGACAGAGCTAGCAAGGTGGCAAAGTCAACAGGGGCCCTGGACCGACGTCTCAACCTTCGCCGGGATACCTCCTTTGTGAAAATAAAGTTTTTCGTTCTCTCATTCATTCAGTTATTCATTAATTCCGGTTTCTTTCTCTTTACCCCCTTTTTTTTACTCCATGATTTTACTTTTTTTTCATTTAAAAAGCCACACTCACACATTCCAAAGTCCTAGACGCCAGGATACCTTCTTTTGGAGCCTCGATCACACAGGGTCGCGCCACTTCTGTATACCGACGTGACGACGCCTGCGCCGTACCATTTTGGATGACGTCCCTTGAGTCACTGCCTTCCAACTACCCTATCGATTGCCCCGATGCTCCATGTCACCATCTTAACACCTTAGAAATTACCCGACGCTTTGCTGCTACGCTACTCAAGTCATTCTTTCAACTGATGTAATTTTCTTACCCGCGCACAGGCTTCCTAACCTCTCGCTCCTCCAACACCCCAACGTCCTATGTCCTTGTCTTTCTCTATATTATTTCTTTTCTTCTCTTTTTCTTTCTTGTTCCCCCCCCCCCCCTTTTTTTTTTTTGCTGACTCTCCCGCTCTTGTCCCTTCGCCTAAGAAGCCCCGCCTAGCGCCGTCAAACGACGCCGCTTATTTACTCGTACATTTAAGTCTGTCTCTTTACAGCCAGCCGCCACCGACATTGACCGCACGTGGCATGACGCTACTAACCCTTTAAATCTAACATGCCGAGAATGACGAGGCTGCGTTTGACGAAGATAGGTCCTCCTATCGAAACGTTGGCCCGCCTTTCTGAGGCACCTCATCATTGTTTATGACGTTTATACCACGTTCCTCAAAAATAGTAAGTTGTCTACTCGCTGCCATTGTCTGTGGAACATGAGACGCCGGCCATTCTTACAAATGTGGTAATGATAAATAATGGGAGCATAATTACAACAACATGCAAAATAATCATGTATTTCGTTGCCGCACGTACAACTTTTCATCTCCCTTTCACGAATTCACCTTAGTGAACGAGCATCTGGATCAGCTTACTAGTCGGATATCAGAAACTGTTAAAGCATAACGGTGCAGGATTGATTGACTCAGCAGCCTTCCAATGTGTCTCACTTGGGAAATAATTGACTAGCATTAGGAAGCATTGCGATTGCTAATAAGGAAAAGTCACTGCAGTACAAATGGCCGGTTGTTGGTAAAAAAGTTGAGTTGAAGGCGCGGTATGTATGTTTGTCTTCGTCCCTTTGTCGTGCACCGCAATTTCATTGCGATTATTTCGTTCATTGCACGGTCAGTGGCAAAACTTCTAATTGCGACGTATCTCTGTGCCTTCCTCACAGTGGGCTTTCGGATTCTAGGGAGCGTACTGGTCGCCTTCACCGTGAAGTGCCTTTCAGGGTCGCTTCACAACGACATGCTGAGTCACTTGGTGCACAGTCCCGTGTCCTTCTTCGATGCAACACCACGAGGCCGTGTACTGAACCGCTTCTCGGCCGACGTTGAAATCGTGGAGGCACGCTGCTTCCTCGCCGCCAAACAGACCATCCAGAACACACTCATCATTATCGCCAAGGTGGCAATCGTGGGAACACAGTCGCCTGTGGTCGCCGCCATTACGCTCATTGTCGGTCTATTTAGCGCTTACGTACTGGTGAGCACGTGTCTCGTTTTAGTCGGTGGCCTTCTACCAAAAAAAAGGCGGGTCAGGGAGGGGGCTTAATTATGAACCTGAATCGGAAAAATATGTCGCATAAATAATTTAATCAGTAACTGAGGGCAATAAAAACCACAGGCACAAGAACGGTGGACAAAGGCAAGCTCTTGTTCTTGTCCACCTTTCTTGTGTCTGTGGTTTTTATTGCGCTTAGTTACTGGTTAAATTATGGAAAGCCAACTAGCCCAACAATCCGCTCTTCTAGATCACAAAAATACTTTCTCACCAACTAAATAAACTCTTTTTATGTGAGAGGATTACAGGCGTACCTGGCGATCTTTGTATTTACCCGTCCGCCTAAAAAATATGCGGATGTCACGCACTGTGAGAATCGATGTAAGCGAAACTTTTTATGCTGTTTCCTTCGACTGACGATAATTAGCGGTAATGTTGGCGGCGAATGTGTAATTGTTTTCAGCGTTTAGTGCAAAACGAGAGCGTTGAGTTAATGCTAAACGTTACCTTGTGTGCACCGCTGCTGTTTGTCTGCTTGAGGCGTTGTGCGCCGCTGTTCATAATCTCTGAGAGTGTTGAGCATCACCATTTCCTCAAATGTCACATGGCATTGCGGCAGAACTGTTTTATTTATTTATTTATTTATTTATTTATTTATTTATTTATTTATTTATATTCAATACTGTGGCCCGCCTTCGAGAGCGTGGCAGTTGGGCAGTACAATAATTCTTCTGTACAGTGCCACAAAAACAAAGTGCAGGTTATACAAGAACTGATATAAGGAGTGCAAGTTATACGTACTATGCAAGTAACGCAATGTTAAGGTCAAACGGAATAGTAAAAAGAGAAAGACATGAAGCTTTACGAGAAATGGCCAAGGAGAATAACGATATCACTAGGGGCAAGTGATAAAACAGAATTAAAGTTCTCAATGGTTCTCAAGTTCCAGCGCTTGAGAACCATTATGGCAATCGAGTAAACTGTCATACATGATAAGGTTTATTAAAATTTCATAAAGAACAAAGAAATCTGTGCCGATGCCCCTGAATTCATAGGTACTCTTGCGCATACACAGTTTTTTTTTTTATTTGTGAGATAAATTCAAGTAATGATTCAATGTTGGTGATATTAGCGTGAAGTTCGTTCCGTTCTGCTATTGCGAGTGGGCAGAAAGAATACTTAAACGTGTGATTTTTACCTACGTATTCTGTCAATGAGTGCGCATGCTTGTTACGTGTAGGTCGAGCCTGGGAAACGAAATGTACTTGGAGGTATCTGTCCTATAGTTATTTTTAGTAGCTGTAACAAGAATTCTAAGGGAGCGTGTTTCGTTCTTGTGGATAGCGTTCGCAAACCGGACTGGCTCCAAGGATTTGTTGGCGAGTCTGTGCGTTTATTTTTGTCATGGATGAACCTCATAGCCTTGCTTTGTATTGATTCTAGTTTGCTTATGCTAGTCATTGTATGCGGAAACCAGTCTGTATTAGCGTATCCGAGAATAGGCCTCACAAATGATGTGTAGGCTAGGAGCTTCATTGACTTGGTTGCGAGCGCCAGGCTTTTTTTAAAAAATATAGTTAGCGCAGCGCCTTTGAGATTATATTACTGATATGTGTGCCCTCTCTGAGCTCCGAGGTTAATGTATCGCCTAGATATTTATGTTATTTAACCTTGTTAAATGGAGTGCCACTGAGTGCGTATATAAAGATTGATGGTACCGTTTTCCTGGTTGCGGTCCTGATCGCGGACTTTCGTATGTGGATTTTCATCTGCCATTTAGAGCACAAATTAGCTGTGTCAGCTAGAAAATTATTCAATATAATATGATCATTATAATGAATAATTTCTCACTAAATGACGCAGACGTCCGCGAATATTGCAATTTATGTTAGCAGTGATATCGTCAACATAAAGTAGGAAAAGTAATCGTCCAAAAACCAACTCTTGAGGGACTCCGGATGTTACTGCGACTGTGTCAGAAAGCGTTTTTTCGTGAACTACAAATTGCGAGCGGTTACTTAAGAAGCCTTTTATCCAAGCAGAAAGTTCTCCTATACCAAAAACAGTTTCACCTTTAGCTATTAATTTTCTGTGACATACACAATCAAAAGTCTTAGATAAATACAGCATAATCAAATCAGTTCGACCGCGGTAATAAAGGTCGCGGACTAGTTCTGTTAGTGGAGTTGCTGTCAATATACCACAAAGAAAACCATGTTGGTTGAGAGAGAAAAAGAATAATGCGCTCTAGGAATACTGTCATGTGTTTTAGATTATGTGCTCGAGAAGTTTACATGATGTGCTAGTTTGTGAAATAGGTCTCAAATTGGAATGTAAAGTTGTATCAGCGCCGTTGTGGAACAATTACCTTTGCAATTTTTCAATCATGAGGTAGTTGTGAAGTCGTAGTTGATTTCCGGAAAACCAGCCCATGATGTTTACTACACCACTCCATATATCTTATGAGGAAATTATTAGGAATGTCGTCGGGGCCACTACCTTTCTTGGATAAAGTTTAAGCAGTAGATTGAAAATACCAGCGTCCGTAATGTCTAGCTTATCGATTTTTATGTAATGTTGCGTTATTAAGTTTAACAGCATTATAGGCTGTACGTAATTGAAATAATTATCATATTTGTATGGGTACATTCTATACAAAAGTACGTCGTCTGCACCACGTTTCGGCTGCGTTGCGAAGAAGCCCCTGTTCCGCGCGACACTTTTTTCGGGCCTGGGTGTCCTCGGCGCTGAGTGCTCACTTTGTACCCATTTTGCTCGAGCGTGGTTCCTTCTGCATACGTAGCCAGCACGCTGTCGAGACTCCAGCTCCAAGCGCTCTCTTCAGTCTATGGACGATCGCAGTGTTTGCATTATCTGAGCCCAGCACGCGACCTCCGCCAACCAGCACCCGCATTTTTGTTGCATAGCAATGCAGGCACAGCACGTGCCACACGCACAAACTGTGAAGTGCTGCCATGGTGACGCCGGCCTGGATGCGCGGAGGCGAGCGCCATCTGGTAGTGCTGCAAGAAATCCAGCAGCGTGCGCGAGCACGTATGGATGGATACTAAGCGTCCCCTGTAGAACGGGGTGGTGGTTTGCGCCACCAATCTCTTATTGGTTAATTGCCTAATCTGCTACCTATATTTAAAAAAAAAAACCGCGATGAATTCCCATCATGAAACTTTCTGAAAACCTATTGGGAACTTTGTTTTTGTACGCCTGTGGTTGTCTATCGTTTTTCTATTTTTCTTCCACCAGTCTTCAAATTGCCTATTACTAATCTTTATTGCGGAAATCTTTCCTTTCATCCTGCTCTCGCTGAACCCAAGGGCTTCAAGGAGGCCAGAGGTGCCTAAATCGACCGCTGGCCAGATATGTTCACATTCTAATAAAACATGCTCCATCGTTTTGCCTAGCTTTACCGCAGCAAGACATGCTTCTTTTTCGTTCTTATATCTTGCTTTATAAATGCGTGTACTAAGGCATTCTCATCTCGCTTCGAAAAGTAAAGAGCTTCCCTTCGGGTTATCATAAATTCTTTCTTACTTGATTTAGTTTTTTCCCCTCTTAATTATTTACTCATAGCAGGTTTCATTTCTATTGCTGCAACCCATGAGAATGTCTCAGCCTCTCTGCCTCTTGACGTTATCTGTTGCCATATTGGTTACCATACAGGTGGCATACTTGCTGCTAAGCTTCTAGTTCTTTTGCTCCACGGTGAATCAGTGTTTTTCTTGTACAGATACCTGAACACCATTCCAGCCCATTTAGGTTCTTCCATATTCCTCAGACGTTCTTCACAATCAACTTTACTCTGAAATTCACTCACTTCAAAACTTGTCCAGGCCGTATCACCTTACACAACTTCATTTGTAGTCGTCGCGTGAGCGTCCAATGCAAGGCGTCCCAATGACTTTTGGTTGCCATCGAGTACCGATTGTACCCCTGACTTCAAGCAAACGACCGCATTTCCAAATGAAAGTGGTCGAACCATTTCACCTAGCACATACGCCGGATCTCCTCATACCTATTGTATCCCCATAGCGCTATGTGTTTTATAAGGGTCGCATTTCTCTTGCCCTTTCCTGTTTCCTGTTTTTGTTCTTTCTCTTGTTTCCATATATGTACTCCCTTCGTTTATCCATATACCAAGGTATTCCTATTCTTTTACCAGAATGTATTTCCTGGCCCGGTATTGACATTGTCTATTCATTGTTTTTTATTGAATACCCATGGCCCTTGCGCCATTAAACATGATATATTGATTCATTCATTATTGAATACCATAGCACCTGATTTTTCAAGGCTAAATTTCATAGCTTAATTCTCGCCTTCCTGTCTACAAACATTAGCCAGACATTGCATATCATTTCGGTCGTTAGCCAGCAACACGATATCGTTTCTTGGGCAGCGCACACCCAAACGAAACACAACAATGAAGACAGGACAAACACTGGGTCCTGTCTTCTCGTGTTTCATGTATGTGCGCACTGCCCAAGAATGGGAGGGTCCCAAATCGCCCGCTTTTCAATCCTTCTGCAACACGATCTCGTCCGATTAAAGTAATGCTTGAAGCTGCTGCTCTCCTACTGTACCCGCCTGTTCGTATGAGAGATTAAACCCGATATTACTTCCTTCTAGCGCGCTTTCCATATACTCACCATGTACATCATAAACAACAGTGGGGATAAAAGGCGCCCCTGTCGCAGTAACTTGTTGATATCAACTTGCTCCTCGTCCCTTTTCATTCAGCGCCAACTGTATTGTCTAGGTAAATCTCTCTCAAAAGTTGTATACATTCGTTGCCTGTGCTTTCCCTTTCCAGAATATCCCACAATATGTTGCGGCTTACGTTGTCATAAGCTCCAGTAATGTATAAAAAATCAATGCCCAAGCACACCGTACAGACGGTTAACCAGTGAATCTGAAACGTGCAGCCCCGGTGTTTATCACTGGGTTACACCCCACAGTTCATCAAACAACGGGTTCGTAGGCTGCCGGATCCTAGGTACGCAGTTGCTTCTTGTGCTCGGTTGCGCGAGCCTGTTCTTGTGCCCAGGCTGCAGCATAGGCACGGCGTAGACGAGCTCGTTCCCGGTTATGCTCGCGGCGTTGCTGATTGAAAGCTGCCTGCTCCTCAGGAGAACGCCACGGTGCGTGGCCTACCCATTTCATAGCCAGAGAGAAACTGCTGCGCGTGCACTCGGCGGCAACGGAGGGCAATGACGTCACTAGTGGCGCAGCCAATTGCGCGCCTCTCTTTCTCTTTTTTTTTATCCCATGGGCATGGGATATCGCGGGCGGACTTTTCGGCGCACAGGTGACAGACGGACGGACGGACGAATGCGCTAGCCATATACAGCTTCGCTCTAAATTAGCAACATATAGCGGTATCCTTTCTTCTCCGGATATTTCAATGCACTGAGTAAGGACAATAAATTATCATCCATACGCCTACCAATTCTGAAGCCATTCTGAACTTCCCCAAATATGCCATTGTTGTTTGTCCAAGAGTGCAGTTTTAATTTAATCGCTTGCATTGCTAACCTGTATGATAGCGATGTAATTATCAACGGATACCTTACCTTTAAAAATGAAATTTATTCTGCATTGTCTCCAAGTGCCTGGTATTAGTCCATCGCAAAGTATATTCTTCTGATCTCAACGGAAGTCTCCTTGCTTTTTGATTCTGGTTTATTAATTCGCCTAAAGGGAACCTCGTCCAGCCTTGTGCCTGTGCATTTAGGAATTTCCTCTTCGGCTTTCTTCCAGTTGAAATTTGTCAGCACCAGCTCATTTTCCATCTGATTCTCTTTCATGCTTCTTTTTTCCTCAAATACTACCTCGTAACTGCCTTGCAAAGATTCGGCTATTACTTTTCGGATGTAATTTAATGCCGCGTCCCCTTCCATTTGGTTTCCACCTTCGTCTAGGATATGTTGTTTTCATTGTTCCAGCCTTCCTGCCTATTAAGTTTATGTCGTTTCGAATATTTCAGGTGCGGCCTTTATTTTTCTTACGTATTCCTGACAACCAGCGTTCACTTTCACCTTTTATCTTTGCTTGAATCAATATTTGAACCCGTAAGTTTTTCTCCCGGTATATTTACCATCTTCTGGCTGCTTCATCCTGCGGCAACTGCACTTATTTTTGCCTGCCTGTGTTCTCGTGATGCTTACTGTTATTCGGCGATCGTTTCTCGTATATCCCTGTTCGACCACCAGCTTTTGTTTTGTTTTTTCCTTTCCAACGAGCATGTTGCTCCTCTTGCCGTATTTGCGTCGTAATTACGCTTAGAAGCTCATTATATTCCCACTCTTTGCTTGCCCATCTGCCAAGTTCTTCCTCGACTTTTGTGACTACCGTATTTACTCGATTCTAAGCACCCCCTTTTTTTCGCGATCGCGATGCCCAAAGTGAGGAGGGGTGCTTAGATTCGAAAAATCTAGAATGACCCCCCCCTCCCTCCCTCTTTTCGCTGCGACATCACGACGAGATGGGTGCGAGAAAGAACATTTCATTTTGCAGACATTCAAAAGAAATATCGGTGCAGACAGTAAACCCGCCGCTTGTGTAGGATGCTCAATCACTATCACTGCCATTCGAGTTCGTCGCACCGCTTGAACCGCTGCTCTCGGTATCCCACAGCAGGTCGTCTTCCGTTCCGTCGAAGTTGTTTGTGATCGAGTAATTCTTAAATGATTTGACCACGACGTCCACTTGGACCCTCTTCCACGCGTCCTAAATCCACTTTGCGCTGGTTGATTGGGACGCTTTCTGAAGCTTTCCCGTCGGCGTCTTCTTGCGGTCAGGATTTCGCACCAACTCTTCGTACTCCTGTCGGAGATTGGCTTTGAAGGGCTTGTTGACTGAAACGTCGAGCGGTTGCAGCACTGGCGTCATGCCTCCCGGAATCACAACCACGTCGCTATTGATGTTTCGAAGCTTTGTCTTTACCTCCGGGGTCAGGTTGCCGCGAAACGCGCCCAACAGAAGCATCAACCGCGTGCCTGCAGGTCTACCGAGCAATGATTCCAGAGTGAGCAAGCGCGTTTGGCGGCCTTGGCTACGCACTCATCCTAACAAATAGGGGGGGGGGGGGGGGTGCTTAGATTCGCATGCAAACTTTTTTCCTAACTTTTTCGCGAAAATAGAGGGGGGGGGGGGGTGCTTAGAATCGGGGGGTGCTTAGAATCGCGAAAATACGGTATATTTGTTATTTGTTCAGTGTTACAATTGTAACTGGCCATTCTTCGGCCCTGGCTCTCTTTCCCAACTATATAGCCATTTTCAAAATGACACATTTATAATCACGCCCTATGCTGCTATGCCCTTCCTCGTCAATGACCGTTTCTCTCAACTTATCATAAATTTATTCTGTGATCAGACAGTAATCAATGATCGATTGCCGGTTCTCTATTTGTTCTCTAGTTACCTGCTCCTCAATGTCTACCCACTTCTCCTTTTGTCTGTCGGCCTGCATGTTTATGTAACCTACTGCAGGTCGAGCACTCTTTCTTGTTTTCCTCCATTTTCTCTTATTGACGGCGATGCTATCCTAACGTTCCCCCTGGGGACCTTCTTCATTACAACCTACCCTGGCCTTCTTAGCACCCGTGGGCCCCCCAAAAAAAGCAGCTGCGCGACCAGCAAGTCGCCAGCCCACTTCTCGTCCAACCCTGTGATTGAAGTGGATCCCGTCTGGTTGAAAACCACCATGCCTTCTCACTTCCCTGTTTACTTCTACAACCTCGGAACCTTCCTTTATCTCTGCTCAATCGTCATACAGCCTCATTTGCAGCCACAACGCGAGCGCCATGTCGTGGTGTTGCAAGAAACCCAGCGGCACGCGTGGAAAGACCATGACAGCAGCAGTAGCAGCGCCTGGAAACTTGGGAGAAGAGGCAAAGAAAGCTTCGCTTTAAAATGCAGGCCCATCCCGAACGCAATGTAATCGAACACAGTAATCGTCACGTGCGAGAAACTGGCACATGGCTCACGCGCCAGACGTTTCATAGGGCGACTTTGGTACGAGAGAAGCATGCGTCCCATCGCGTCCCAGTGGTGAGAGCATTGGGCGGCCGTGCTGAATAAGAGAGAGGATCGGTTCCACCATCTGTCACACGTTTTTATGAGTCTAGGCGAATTTCACCCATTTTGAAGGTACCTAACAGAAACTTCAATCTGTGTTCAGTGTACGCAAGCGCGTCGCGGTTTGCAAGAAATCGCAACAAAGATACGAGGCATAGAGACGTAACTTTGATAAACCAGACTCAGCAACGTGGAACATGACTCACGCACGCGCATTTGTCGAGAATTCACTATCTACGCATGCTATCCTACACCATAAGTTGCAAAGTTCTGGCCACATATTATTTTTCTGCGCTCTGTCTTCCTCAACCTTCTCACCGTTTTCAGAGGGTGGCACTGAAGGCAGCCAACTGTGGCCGCTACGTAGAGAGCCTGGCCATGTCTCGCCTTCTGCAGCACGCTGCAGAAACCACGGACGCGCTGAGCACTGTGCGAGCGTACGGTGTGGCCGGCAGGTGATCATTTATTCTTTCTATTTCCATCTCTTTTAAATCACGTGGCGACAAATATTAGTGGTGTGGGAGGCGAGCTGCAGCTAGAAGAGTGTCTAACCTGGCGAAAAATGAGCGCAAATTCCCCGAGCCTGAGCGTCTCTTACAACATCACTGCGACCCGCCGTGGTTGCTTAGTGGCTCTGGTGTTGCGCTGCTAAGCACGAGGTCGCCGGATCAAATCCTGGCCACGGCGGCCCTATTTCGATGGACGCGAATTCTAGAAACACTCGTGTACTTAGACTTAGGTGCACGTTAAAAAGCCACAGGTGGTCAAAATTAACCCGGAGTCAACCACTACGGTGTGCCTCGTAATCAGATCGTCGTTTTACCACGTAAAACCCCATAATTTAAGCGTCACTGCAATATTTTACTACGTGTCCTTGAAACCCGTCTCTCTTTGGAATGCAGAAGGGAGATGTGAAACCTGCGTAAGCTAATTACGCATTACGATATCGTGAGCTAGCAGTATTCCTATGTCTGCTTCATCTCGTAGAGTTCCCAACGTCCATAATGAAACTAACAGCCTAAAAGTAGGCCGTGTACACACGAGATGATAACACGACGCTTCCGTTCTGTTGTGTGCGAGTTCTTAACTTAAACCACTGTTTCTTCAAATATATCTAAGCAATTTGCGCAAACGCGCTCCTAACAGCCCGACCCCGCGCGCTCTTCCTGCTCTTTGTGCAGCCTATAAACGTAGCTTGCTTCCTTCGGCAGGTTGCGACGCCACTTCTGCCACCTTGTGGACGACGTCGCCCGCGGATTGATGTGCTTCCTGAGCGCGTACCGCTTTGCGCGAACGGTGACCGCTACCTTTGGTTTCCTGGTGGTCATCTGCACCTTGGTAGCCAGCATAGCGTTTGCTGGCGCCTTGGGACCCGACCCGAGCAGCCTCGGACTGACAATGAGCACCGCCTGCTCGGTGCGTTTACTTTTGCCCTTAAATGAAAATCGGCAGAACACGTCTAATGACTACGGTCAACGTTAATGCCATTAGTACTCAAGCAATGTAGCAAGAAGCAGTATTGCTGGAGTCACCCTTACATTCAATTCCTAGTCAGAGAAAGAGTAGAAGAATTTTGATTTAACGATAATTGAACGCAGGCCCTACAGCCTCAGGAGTATCCGATCGATGGCCAACCTATTCATTCTAAAGACGAGCGATACTGCACCTCCATAAGTTCCTAGAAACGAGTGGTATTCTCGGAAGGTGTTGAGTAGAGCATTTATGTGTGATAAACTGTTGTATGTGTTTAAATTACTCGGACTGTGGCCCATTCTATTCCTGAATTCATGTGCCTTCGTGTGAACCTATACCGTGTTTTCTTATGTGCCCTTACTTTGGCCTATTTATGTAACTGGAGTTCGTGTTGCAGGGATGACTGAGTTTTAGAGGAGTCTTACGTGATTTCTTTTTTCATATATGTGGCCTTTACTATTTTCGCATCCCTATGTGAAATGGAGGAACCGGTGCCATTTAAAGGCGCCGGCATGTCCTAAGCATTGCCGAATAAAAATGAGGTCGATTGCATTAATACACACATGCTCAATAGCCTGTTCACCTTCGGACGCCACATAGAAAGTTTCGGTAAAAGCGCCCTCTCAAACCGAGTGTCGTCCCGCTGGCCTAGTAGAAGTAGCATTCAGCATATGCATGACTTCAGGTAAACAAAGACACGCTCTCATAATCGCATATTTCAGGCCTAAAACGTTTATTCATTGCGAGATGGAATAGCAGGCGTTCTCACTTTTTTCAAGCGGTTGTGCACCTGTGGAGTGAAAGGGTAGCAACTGAAGAGCGTCAAGAAAGAGGTTAAGCGCCCGGCAGACCGAAAAGCGTCTGATGTATTCAAAGAATGGGAATGGCATGGAAAGCGGAATCATTTCGGCCGATGCTTGCTAAATCTAAATTCACTACGTCTGTTCGCTGACCGTCAGAGTGAGCCTTTTTAAATCGTTAATTTACCATATGATCGTCACGCATGACCCGCTTAGGGCGCTGAGCTTATTGCATGGTGCGATTATTAAGAGGAAGCTTTAGCTCGGGCCCAACTCCGACGCGGCCTATTCGTCATCATCATCATCAGCCTGGTTACGCCCACTGCAGGACAAAGCCTCTCCCATACTTCTCCAACAACCGCGGTCATGTACTAATTGTGGCCATGTTTTCCCTGCAAACTTCTTAATCTCATCCTCCCACCTAACTTTCTGCCGCCCCCTGCTACGCTTCCCTTTCCTTGGAATCCAGTCCGTAGCCCTTAATGACAATCGGTTATCTTCCCTATTCAAATACATGTAAAACGCAGAAACGTTTTTCTGAGATAACCCCTGGACCCATTTTAATTAAATTGGTTTCATTCGAGAGAGAAAGTTACGTTCTAGTGACTGTTGGAAGTGTAATTTTCGATTCAGGGTCTGAATTTTGTTTAAAAGATTTTCAAGTATTCGACAGTTTGAAAAATATAGAAGTACAGAGTTTACAAATTCACAGCTCTGCATCAAGAACAGATATCGCGGTTCTGTTAAAGGCATCCATTAGATCATTCAAAGCGGACAAATTCGATATGTCATTTTACATCTAACGTAAAGTTGTTACGTTGTTTACAAGGTTTCTGCCAAAGCTGTATTTCCATAATACTAAATTCTTTTATATTCATGCGTAACATATTAATTTTGTCAGATTTAGATGTGCTATTAGCTGCAATTAACAGAATTGTATTATTGTTTTTCGTTGTTCAGTTACAGAGTTGTAAACATGACAGTTTCATTTATGAAAAGTTTCGATTTTTCCAATTTTTATTAAATATTGACGACCTAACTCAAAAATTCCAAACAAACAGTCACTAGATTTTAAGTTTTTCTTTTAAATGCAACATACCTCGTCGAGTTTGGTGCAGTGGTTGCCGAGAAAAACGAATTCTTCTTTCACATGTATTTAGATGGGAGCATCGAGCTAAAGCTTCCTCTTAAGGCGAATGCCTTTTAGTAAAGCAATGAAGGGGGCTAGTTGGTGAACGTTCATGGTTGTTTTGCGCTCAGTTTTACACAGACGATATTAAGGAAGGACAGGACGTGGACGGACGGCTGCGCTACGTCCGTCCACGTCCTGTCCTTCCTTAATATCGTCTGTGTAAAACTGAGCGCAAAACAACCATGAGCGAATGCCTTAAGTGGCTCATATCCCCTATGGTCTAGAAAACGCGGAGTGCGGTACAGAAAGTCATGTGGGCTAGCCACGCGCAGACACGCGCTCGTGCCACTGCTCGCGCGTTCTTCTTCGTCTTGTTCCACAGCTGGCTCCAATGCCGCTCATTATGCCAGAAAAGGCAAGGCTGATTAAGGTAAAGTTAACTCAGGTACTCTAACCCACGACCTTCAATGGGAGTCAAACCCACGACCTTTACTGTTAAGACGAAGTTAATTAAGGCGCAAGTAATAATTATGCAGTTGATTGAGGCACCAGAACCCTCGACATTTGGTAGGAGTTGAACCCACGACCTGTGGGGTTAACTAGGACGCAGTTAATTAGTATGCAGTTGATTGAGGCGCTCGAACCCTCAACCTTTGGTAGGAATTGAACCGACGACCTGTGGGGTTAACTAGGGCGCAGTTGATTAAGGCAGCGTTAAGGCATGCGAACCTAGGACCTTTGGTGGGATAAAACAAGTAATAAGAAGTAACACCGCATTCGGATGAGAATATTAAGTAATTTAATCAATGTCCCCTAAGTGCCCAGGCTTTCGTCCTTCACCCTCTTTAGCGCACGCAAAAGTAACGAAATGTTTGTCTTTGCAAAATGGAAAATTGAATTTTACGACCTCACGTGCCCAACCCACGATCTGATCGTGAGTCACGATGTAGTGGGAGACTTCGGATTAATTTTGACCACGTGGGGGTCTATACCGCCTACCCATGCCTAAACCATACTTTCGCTCCCATCAAAATGCGGCCACCACGTGGACGGGATCAAACCCGTGACCTCCAGATCAGTACGGTAACCTCATAGCCATTGGGCTACAGCAGCGCGTAAAATGAAACGGTGCTGCCATACCGCACATTGAGTGGTTGCTAGACGACCAGGCCTATGGAGACTTGGACTGAAAGTTGCTGCAGGTATGTGTTTTCAGCTAAAAAACAGAAATAACTGCCGATGATAATGCAGTCTAGCTAGTCCCGAGGATAAATGGATAGAACACTACGCAACAGGGCATCGCGGCCAATGTGTGCTTGTTGTAAAGGGTTTGTATGTAATATGCCATTCCTATGCTGGATTCCACATACTGGTCAGACCAGACATTGCTGGAACCTTCGACAGCGTGAGAATGCGAACAATGCTAAAGCCCTGACAGCCATTTGGCAGCCCAGTGTCGCTCGCGCGGCTGCAGACCTCGTGCCTCGTGCAGGCTAAAGCCTCGTGCAGGCTAACGTATGCATAGCTGTCGTTTTCCAAATTTTTTTGCGACTGAGAAACTGGTATCGATGTAGTTATGAATGAGAGCAACGAGATTTGGCGGGAGACAGCGTGCCTCGTTATAATAGAGCAAGTTGAAAATTCCAGAAACAGAAATAAAACAGCAGGTTGCGAGAATAGTGCAATGCGGCGTGGTGGTGGCTCAGCAGTTATACCATTAAGAAGTCATCTACGATTAAGAAGGAGGTCGTGGGTTCGATTCCTCAATTCTATGGCTACATTTTGTAACGACCGTGACACTTTCATCTGGAACGCCTGACTGCGGCGTCTCTCATAGCCATTGTATTCCTTTTAAAAGTTAGCAAGCCTATACGTAGTTAGTAGGTCAAACAACCAAGAAATATTCATTCAACTACTTAACTGTCATAATGGATTAGCTAAGTCACCAGTCCCGCCTTGTGCTACAGCGCGCGGACCGCTCACGATGCTTGCGACTTCAGCCTCGGTGGTTTCTCACCTGAGCGTAGCCTGGCACGCACCGATTGATGCGCATCCAAGTGCGAGGTATCGCGTTGTACTGTACGCGCAATAAAACTTGCAAACCGATGACGATAACTAAGCAACGAAGCATTTCATGTTTTCTGCTGCTACAGCGCACTTGACTCATGGGAACACCAAGAAAAAACATGAATAAAAAGAAAGACGGTTTGTTTTGCACTGAAAAGAAAAGGTGACCAAAGAACGGAACAGTTATTTGGACAACTACAGACAATATGCCAACACATTCTGCGCTAACTCTGCACGCCAGAGGTAGAAGTGCTTAAACTAACATAAAAACCGATAGTATTGAACACAGTATTGTACGTCTTCACCCAGTTAAACAAAGGTGGGTGTCCTTATGTCACAAGCACCACTTCAGGACATTTAGAAAATATTTGTGTGCATGAATGAGAACGCAAGAAAGCAAATCCTTTACTCCTATTTTTGTTTTTTTTTTTTTGCTTTTGCCCAGGTCCCGCTCTCGTTGATGTCGCTCTGCATGATGATGTTCACCGTACTTCAGATGAACGTCTCGTTTGAACGTTGTCTGGAGTTCGCAGAACTTCCAGTGGAGGTGAGAAGTTTTCGGCGCGTTTCGTGCGAACTCACTCTTTGTCGACGTGTCATGCCCACAGGCAAAGTACTCGTCAAAATGGAAACGTAGAGGAAGCACTTCACCTTCATGGGAAAAAAGTAAGATCTAAATATACCTTGAGGCTGCGATAGAAACGATGCTCCAGTAAACAAAAAAAGAACAGGATAGAGATGGCTAACTTTGCTATATGAGCATGTATGCTTTGCTATAGGATAAAAGTCAGTCCATTATCTGAACATTTCAGAACAAAAATTATATGTGCGTATTATCAACAGCAGGCGAGGCCCCATAGCTGGACTGCACGTGCCTCAATTGTCCTATGCAGCCTAGCCACCTTCTGATTATTCCAACAACCTATCTTTTATGTGTGTCCTCTACCGTGCTTTCAGATAGGCTTGGAGCATTGCAATAATAAGTCGGTGGTATATTACGCTATACGGGTTTTTTTAAGTGCCCAAGCCATCAAATCCCAGAATGGTCTACAATGCACATCTTTCCATACACAGTGGAATATGAACCAGGTAATAATTTTTGGTTCCTAATGGTAAATGTAGCTAAAAGTTGATTTCGCGTAACAAAATAAGAGAGATTATTCTCTTCTCTAGAGGGCTCAGTGCACAGTTAATGATAAATATTTGTGTAGCAGTCACTTTTTCTAAAATAACATCTAGTTGGGAAGCCACCATACCAATAATTCGAATGAACGTTTGTCTCAGCTAAGGGTGTTTCCCGCGCAGAGTGGTGCTCCGGCCACCCAGAAGACAGAGCAGTCCCTGTGCAACTGGCCCAAGGAAGGAAAAATCGAATTCCAGGACTTTTCTGCATCGTACAAGCCAGGTGTTCTGCCCAATGTGCTCAGAGGCATCACATTTCTCGTTAAACACAAGGAAAAGGTATGTTTTCCAGTCTTGCAGCACGAATGCGCGTCAGTTTAGTAGCAATAACTCTGCTCACGGACAAGTAACACCCAACCGCTATTTTATAGGAATTCTGGCAACAACGATAGAGCAAAAGTATGAAGCACTTGTGCACCTCTATACACGCAAGAACTTGGATCTGTATTTTGATAATAGTTGATTAGCATAGAAACGCTAAGTATTATCAGACTAGAAAAAGTGACGTGTTTTCCTTAACCAGCAGTAATGCTCACACATTCGCGTAAAACAGATGAAACGACGTGATAAACGCACAGTGCATGTGAACTCCGCACAAACAGCACAACTAAACTGGAGGGTGCCAAGAAAGATGTGGGCTAATGCGAACAAGATGTGCACCATATTTGATGGGACCTCGAGATGCTGATAACATTTAACATGATTTGCACAAAACAACTTAGCATTAGTAGTATTTTACATGCATTCTGCGCCGCACTAAACGAGCGACTTAACGAAAGGGAAGCCATGGAAGCGTTCCACTGCCGATCTATTATTTCCGTACATCTGGCACGTGTAAGCAGTATCGAGATAGGAACATTGCGCTGCAGTTTGGAAATTTTGTTACCAGCATATTTTCAAACAACACTTAGAAACGGGGAGTAACGTCTGCTGCGGGGCTAGTCGGTACATGGCTTTTAGAAATGGCTCTCGGCGCAAAAAATAAGACGCGGACTGAGTATAAAAGACACCTGTGCGCCTGTCGGTGTCTTCTATACTATTGTCCGCGTCTTAGCTTTCGCGCCTAAAGTCATTTCTGATAGTAATGGGAAGTTTACGCGGTTTTTATGAGCCCATGAAAAAACAAAGCGGCTGAAAATAATTACTTATAAATACACGTATTGAAATATAATAGCGGTTATAACATCACTTATAACTCATATATTTCACGTAGGCCGACACGAAGCAGAATGCCTCATTATTGATACGCTCACTTCGATACCATAACATTTTGGTTTAAACTTGCGAAACGTAAAGCAAACCCCGTAGCAGCGTTTTGACACGCTGTGGGGGAGTTTCCCTTGTGAGTTGTGAAAACCATTTGCTTAATAATTATTTCCTAAAATAGTTATTTTTACCTCAAATATATCTTAATATGTTAGCGTGAATTTAGACATGAATTTACGCACTGTGGCCAGCATTAAAGGCAAACGTTTTTTTTTCTCGATGTTGAATGGTATTTGGGCTATATGGTGTTTATCAGAAACGCTTCTTTGTACAGCAAAAGTAGCCATAATCTTTCTCATCTATAAATGTAGCGACAAACACACAGCAGCTAACTTAAGACTCCTACCAATCCTTTGGCCATTTTCAAGAGGGTTTAGCAATTGTCATGATGCCTGTCTTATATGCTCCACAGAGAACTAGCATTGCTGACCGCATACGACATACATGACGCGGAACGAAGACGCAGCGTACTTTTTCTATGGTTATGTGTACAGACATTGACTGTCTTAACAATATCATTTTGGCAAAGAAGCTGTCATGATGGGGGACTACGTCGCGGAGCTTTTAGGTGTGTTGTTTAATTATTGGAAACAGTGTGTACGAGAACACAAGCCCCATTAATCCTTCCTACCTATAGTTAGCTGACTGTCCCAATGAAGCGCATTGTGGCCACTGTTCTTTAGCTTATGCGTAAATGACATTTTAAATGCAAGCAAGCTGCTCGCTTGTGTATATGCTGATGTTTAACAGCGTGGCATTGCTGGCAATGACAAAAACAACTTTGTACGTAAACGTAATGAACTTCTTGTCAAAGAATGCACGTGCTCAGCGAAGTGAAGTTAAAAACCTAAAAACAGCCCGACTTTAACATTTTCCCAAGCTTTTTAATACCACCAATTGGGCTATGACATTATCATCATGGCTTTGTGTGCAAGTGTCTGTGCGGACATACTGTCTGCTCACCGCACGTTAATACCCTTGAAATTATAGCCCAGTTATATTAAGCTTTCTTTTCGTTACATTTAAACCATTCCATTCTTGTCTGTCCTCGACACGAAAGAACAATATTGATCAGGTGATTGTTTTGCAGAAATGATTCCTACGCTGGTACGTTCTGGCTGTAGGTTCTAGGGGAGAAATTTACCCTCGAAATATACGATATAATTCCTTATTTTTACGAGTTCCATAACTCAACTGATTTTAGTACTTCCATGCTGGACACGGCAATTTTCAGAAAATTCAGCTTCCTTCAATCGCAAGCTACTATTTCACTTACTCAATGTCCTCAAGCTTGATGCGTGCAGATTATTTTTTTTTATTGCAATGCTAGTTCAAATCTTTAGCACACAATTCACCTCGAGCTCCACCACTGTAAAAGCTGGCGCCACCGTCGGCGTGACGTCCTATGAGGGATCACGTGGACATAGCGGCCGCGTCGGCTGCTTCGGGAGCACCGAAGCGAGCTGAAAACGAAAGTTTAAATTCCCTCGTACGCTGCGGTCCTCATTTAGCGGCGAGATTTTCCCGCTTCGAGTGCCTCCTTTACAACGCTTGAAAGCACTACAATAGGTAGTGGCTGCCTTTGAAGGCGCGCAACATGGTAGGCTACTGCTCGATGCCGCAGTGCCGGACGTACGCAACGGAGCCCGGTGTCAGTCTTACTAACACGTAGCCACTGGACAAGAAGCTGCGTGAAGCTTCGCTCGCGAAACATACAACCGGCAAACAGTCGTCGGCTACAACTCTGATATGCAGCAAGCACAAACGCGAGGAAGTTTTCTGCTACGGCGCCGGGTCTGCGATGTTCGGAAAACGCGCACTGAGACGCTCGCCCGAGTCACTGCCCGGCTAATGTCATGACCGTTTGGTCTATGAACTTGTCGATGCTATAGATACTGGCAGGCTCACTGGAGTGGAAAGGGAGCGGTAAGAAGCATATTAAAAAAAGCACGGCATATGTTCGTGTTTGTGTTATGAATTAATGCACTGAATTAAAAAAAAAATAAGAAGCAGCGGGAAATCGTGCGCTCAGAACACCGATAAACATGCAGTGCGACGCAACTCGAGAAACACTATTGAAACGTCCAAGAATTTAGAAGAAAAAAAAAAAGATTAAATCGTCGCGACGGCACATCACTGTCCCCGTAGGCGTCGAAGTCTCTACAATGAAATTACTTTTGAACAGCTGTGATAGCGCCCACGCAACAATGGCTGCTTGTGTACTGTCAAATGCTCCTGTTCTGCGGCCTAAAGCTCATGGCACGGTGTGCAAACGAGCACGCGGCGAAAGCGAAACAGTGCGCGGTCAAGCATGCAGACGCGCAGTCGGTCGTTGCGAATATGTGCGATCGCTGCATTGAGGCTTCATTCTATTACGCTCCATTTAGTTATACAAACACTATAAGAACGTATTTCACATAGTTTGCTCTCAGCGTTTACCTACCTTTCACGCAAGAAGCCGGTTCGGGAGACTCCATCGCGGCGACCGCTCGCAGTGGCGTTCGCTGTACGTATTCAGTAAAGAGATAGCGTCCGTAAACGATTCTGTGCTTTCAGTTTGCCCAAGATTATTATTTAGACAGTAAAAACTTCTCTCGTTTCGAAAGTACTTACAGAAATGTCCAGGAGAGCTCGTGCGTGGTGTTTTCAGTGAGCGCTGGCAGCGAAACTTATGAGGAGCGCGCCGCGTGATCCCTCATCCTACGCCATCGAGGCGCATCCGATAGATGGCGACTCCGTAACTCCTCACCGCCAATATGCTCATTACCAGCAACCAAATCAAACTTTTGAAGCATCTTCAAGAAACTCTGTTAGGGGTACATTTCGCCTAACTACAGACATTCAAGTTGTGGGGTGTTATTGCCGGGCCGTTTTATGTTTATTTGTGCTAGTGTTACACGTTCATTTCAATGCGATTAGCGTACCTTGGTTGCTTCCGCGTTTTGAGACTGTTTATCTATCTAGACTTTTACGCCAACCCTAGTTATCTACCAGCTCAGTTCACGGCGCGAGGCCGTCGTGGCCGTTTCATCGTCTTCATGAAACCTTCGCCTTATAACTCTCGTGATGCAGTCGTCGTCACGCCTTCTACGCAGGTTCAGAGAACCGAGTTGCCGTATAGCTTAGCCATAGCTTTGCGCTATAGAGCTATAGCGACACCGTCACCTGGCCGCGATACTCTTGTGGTGATCCTTTTTTATTGAAATGAAAATAAAAGAAAGATACGTAGTCACCTTATAATGGTGACGGCTACTCCTTTTCTCATGGCGGAAACAATATAAAAAAATATGTAGGAAAACGAAAAGAAATCAGTTCATACGGTCACAAAGCCACAGCACAGTCCTATACGCCTATGAACATAACAGTATAAAAGTCTGATATGACTGACGCCAGACATGGACGACGAATGAAGAACGTTTATTGAACAGCACGAAGGAGTATATATAGGCCCGAGAGGCGTGATAACGCAGCACGGAATCTTGGTGCTTTCAAGACCGCGATGACGTCACAACACGGCGTCGCGCTATCACATTTCTTTCCCCACCACAGGCTCTACTTAAAAGCTCTCGTATCTGAACCGATCCGGTTGCTTGCGCAAACGAGAGCTTCTGCGAAGGATTGGCTTTTCCCTTATAGGTGGCGTTGGCTCTGACACTTGCAGCTGCCCTGGGTTTTGCAGTGGTGCCAAGTCTGCACTTGTAGGCGTTGGCTCTGACGCTTGCAGCTGCCCTGGTTTTTGCTGTGGTGCGAGGTCTGTAATAACAGAGGTCGGCAGTACGTCACCACTAGAGGAGGTTGAAGAGTAGTCGGACTCTGTTCTTATGGTACTCGAGCTGATTGAGCCCTTTCATTAGGTAACGGACCGCTGAGTAGAGGCAGAGAATTTGACGGTTCTGTTGCAACTGGCGGCTCTGGGGCTGCCGCTGGATCAGCATGGTGCGGGCGTAGATGGTCGGCGTGGGTGAATCGAAGATGCCCGTGCACTTCCACAACGTATGTCACAGCACTCGCAACTTGTTGAACCACACCTGCCTCCCAAGAGGCGTGTTCGCCTCGCACCGTCTTCACGTACACGCGATCACCTTCGCGAAACACGATCAGCACCACGCGACACATCACGCTTGTTTTTCCATGTCAGCTTGCTTTTGCCGCATGTCACCGACAAACCTGGTCTTGAGCAAAGAAAGTTTCGCGCGCGGTTGACGCCTTAGAAACAACTGTGCCGGTGTTTGCCCCGTCACACTGCTTGGTGTATTTCTGTAGGCGAAAAGAAAATTATCCACACACTCCTGAAGCGATCGCACGCGAGTGCCATCCCGCTCCGTGACTTGCTTTAACAGCACCCGTTTTATCGTCTGCACGGTGCGCTCCGCCGCACCATTGGACGCAGGGTGATATGGCGGGGCACGGACATGCTTCACTCCATTGCGCTCTAAGAAGTCCGAGAACTCAACAGACTTGAACTGAGGCCCGTTGTCGCTGACTAACGTTTCAGGCAGCCCGTAGGCTGCAACGACATTTCGTAGTCTCTCAACCGTCTTTGTGGTAGACGTTGAGGACATCGGCCAAACTTCCACCCATTTAGAAAAAGAACTAAAACAAGCAACATACCAGAATTGTTGCATACAAAATCAACGTGAACTCGTGCCCAACACTTTGACGGGTAGCCCCACGGATGGAGCGGCACGGGTTGGCCAGCTGGTTGGACTGCGTGGCAGATTTTGCATTTCCTGACGTACATCTCGATGGCTTGATCATGACCCGGCCACCATACAAAGCTTCTGGCTAGCATTTTCATGCGAGTGCTGCCAGGATGCTCGTCATGAAGGAAGTCTTACATCCGTTCTCTTAACTGATTCGGTATTACTACCCGAGTACCCCATGTTAGGCACCCTTGCTCAAGGGACAATTCATAACAACGCACGCGATATGCCTTCAGTTCTTCAGGGTATTGGTTTGGCCAACCATTCATGTGTATTCAGACACACGACTCGAAGTCAAGTTGCGCTTTGTGGCCTTAACAACATCTGCAGCATATAACGGCAGGCTCTCGAACACTGCCAAGCATTCCTCTGCAGCATCAGTTTCCTTCTCAGCCTGCGGTTGTATGGAGAGCGCATCCGCTACGTCCAGGTTCTTGCCTTTGCGTACTTCAGCCGATAACGGTAGGCAGCAAGCATCATGGCCCTGCGCTGCATGCGCACTGCGGCCAAAGTAGGCGTTGGCTTGTCCTGGCCAAGGATTCCCAGCAATGGCTGATGGTCGGTGTAAAGTAAATTCCTGGCCGTATAAATACCGATGGAATTTTTTCAACCCAAAAACTAAAGCCAAGGCTTCACGCTCACATTGCGGGTACTTCCTTTCCGCAGCTGTCAGCGTTCGGGAGGCAAAAGCCATGGGACGTTCGCTGCCGTCTGGCGTCTCATGAAAGATAACAGCGCCCAGGCCATAAGATGAGGCGTCGCAAAGCATGCCGATAGGCGTATTGTCATCGTAGAACGTGAACACTTTGCTGCTTGTGAACAGCTTTTTGGTGGATTGGAACGAGTCGCGACATTCTGTAGTCCATGACCACTCTTGATTTTTCTTTAGAAGCTGGTAAAGTGGCTGTGCGACAGTGGACACGTTATCCAAAAATTTTGATTAATTCAACATTCCCAGATACGCCTTCAGTTAGGAGAGTGAACTTGGCTCCGGCGCTTCCAGAATTGCCTGTACTTTGGCGTCAGTAGGGTAAATGACCTCTGCAGTCACTTTGTGACCCAAAAAAGTCGCTGATCTTTGAAAGAAACGACACTTGTCGACATTCAGTGTTATGTTGAAGGCACACAATCTCTGCAAGACACGCTCAAGCGTCTTTTGACAGTCATCCATGTCTGACCCTGTTACAATGACGTCATTAATGTAGCATCCAACTCTCGGAATGCCCTTCAAGACTTCATCCATCGGGGCTTAAAAAGTGGCTGGAGCGCTCGCCACACCGTACGGAAGGCGTTGAAATTCAAGAAGTCCCAACCGAATATTAATGGTCAAAAATGGTCTGGCTTCTCAAGCGAGCGGTACTTGCTGGTATGCTGCAGAAAGATAGCGCACACAAAGTGTCTTTCCACCTGCTAGTGTTGAATACAAGTCCTCTGGTCTTGGTAGCGGGTAGCGTTCGGTTTTCAACACTGGGTTTACCGTAACTTTATAATCCCCGCACATCCGCAGGCTGCCATCTTTCTTCTGCACCGCAACAACCGGTGTTGCCCAGTCACTGTGTGGAACTTGCCGAAGCATGCCCGTCGCTACCATTTGGCCGAGTTCTTTTTCTACTCTTTCCCGCAGCGCGAAGGGAACTGACCGTGCGCGACTGAAAACGGGAGCAGCATTCTGTTTTAGCACCATTTTCGCCTCGAAATTACGTACTGTCCCCAACGTGCCCGAGAACACCGATGAAAATTTTTCACGCAGTGCTTCGACGCGGCTTTCTCCCGAAATGTGGCCGATCAGCTGCCACTCTAACTGAAGGCGCTCAAGCCAGTTGCGACCTAGCATGGCAGGCAGCCGCCTCCCGTTATCGCGCGATACGAAGACGGGGCAGATTGATGTTCTGATTACCGTAGACGACTGATACGTCACAGCAGCCTTTCAAAGATAACTGCTCTCCCGTGTACGTGCGCAATGACATGCTAGTGGGCACGCACTTCACGTGCGGAAAGACAGAATTGTGCACACTCTCAGGAACAATTGAAATAGCCGCGCCAGTGTCGATCTGCATTCTCAATGGCTTGCTTTCCACTTGAACATTTACTTCGTAACTTGATCGCGTCAAGTTTTTAAAATGGTGCACGTCTAACTCTTCTCCCTCGTCCTTAGGGTCATACACTGTATTCAGGAGCTTTGCCTTAGGGCACATTTTCTGCAAGTGACAGATTTTTGAACACTAACGGCATTTAAAATTTTTGTACCAACGCTTCTGCGATTCGTGCTTCCTGCCACATCTTTCACAAGAGGCTTTTACTGACACCTGGTCAGGAGACTTCGCCATCTTTTCGTTTCTTGCGCTCTTACTCTTAGTCTGCAAATAATGTAGCGATAAGTTTGCTTCACTTGTTTGCATTATAGTGGCGTCTTTTGCCGCCAGCTCCCGATCCAATGCAATTTTGCACGCCCCCTCAAATGTTAATTCCTCTGTAGTGAACAATGCGTGTTGGCTTTGCTCATTCCGCAAGCCTGCAACCAATCTGTCCCGTAACGCATATTGCAAGAATGTGCCAAAGTCGCACTTCCAGGCCAAGTGTTTCCGTTCAACAATAAACTCTTCCACACCTTCATCCTCTAGTTGCACGCGGCGATTGAACTTGCAACGTTCGGCAATGACAGAGCTTTTCGGGCAGTAATGGGTTTTAAGCAACCGCTGTACCTCAGCTTACGTTTGTTCGGCGGTCGTTTTCGGAACACTCAGATTTTTCAGCACCCCATAAGCTTCTGCGCCAATAACTGTCAAAAATAGTTTTTTTCCCTCAGCGATTTCGTTCGCGCTGACAAAAAGTTCAAAACGTTCCACGTATGACTCGAAGTTCTCAGTTTTAGCATCAAACTCCGCCATTTTCCCGTAAGAAGGCATTTTGACAGTACTCATCACACGTTGCGTCCTAGGTAGTCACTTCGTCCCATCGGCACTTGCACTGGACTTCTGTCAACACCTCCGTTGGCTGTCGTGCTCCTTGAACATGTACAGCTCAGTCGACGGTCGACGAACATTCCGGGTGCTCTGGCTGGTCTTTCCGTGTAGAACGTTGATTCCGCAGTGCCGAGCCAGCTCCGCGCGTGGGCGTAGTGCCTCGTCGCCAGATGATATGACTGACGCCAGACATGGACGACGAACGAAGAACGTTTATTGAACAGTACGCAGGAATATATATAGGCCCGAGAGGCGTGATAAGGCAGCACGGAATCTTGGTGCTTTCAAGACCGCGATGACGTCAGAACACGGCGTCGCGCTATCACACATAACACTAGAAAAGTCAAATGCAAGTTTTACCACAACGTGTTCGTAAACAATGTCAGAAACACACACAAACGGCCGTGATGTAGACTTCGATGATCATATAAACAGCTGAGGCGTTACGCAGTGTTAATACAATTCACGCACAAAAAAGAATGTGTAACACGTAATATACAAGCACTAATAATTACAAATAATGGAAGAACGTTATAGTGAGATCGTGTGATTATTCAGTGCAATACCTAGTATTTGTTAAGGATGCCTGCGTCTTCATAAAAATGTTCAAGTGCGTTCAATGTTTTTCGCTGTGCTATTTTCGATGGCCAGGGGCCCAGCAATATTGCGAGTGAGAAATGCCGGTGAGGATCAATGGAGGTTGTCTTGTTCTAACTGCCGTCTTTGCATCTCGTATATGGCGCATTCGAGGAGTAGATGGCGAACATCCTCATCGTCGTGCCCACAGGAGCAAGCCGGGGAAGGAGCCCGTTTGATGCGATGCATGAAACGTTTGGTGCCTTTGGTGTACTTTCAGAAAGTTGTACATCCAGTTCGTGTTCGAGCTGAGGGTCTGCTTCGTAAAGTATTGATTCCTTAGTGTTTTCATTAAACCACGTTGGCATGCACAAGACTTTCTTTAGTACTCTCATTATCCATTTTGTGGCCATTGGTGATAGAGGGATGAGTTCAATTTCTGCATCTTTATGGGCTGATTTTGCCAATGAGTCCGCTAGCTCGTTGCCTGCTATACCAGCATGGCCCGGGACCCACTGTAATATCACTTCATGTTTCCTTTCATTAGCCTGAATTAAACTGTTCAGTACTGCGCATGTTATTCGTGCGTGGGACTGGCTGTCATCAACATCTTCAAGACATCCTAAAGCCGATAAAGAGTCCGTGCAAATTATCCACTTTGTTGGTGTCTCATATCTTTTGATAAAATGAGTGGCTTGGAGAATTGCCACTAATTCCGCTACTGTTGGTGACGACGTGTGTCTTAGTCGACAAGGATACTCTACCTCTAAGAATGGTATAACAAAAGCTGCAGTCGCACTTCCTTTGACTACAGAACCCTCCGTGTAGACGTGAATAGATTCCTGGTAGTCGTCAAACAAGTGATGTAGCGCTAATTGTTTTGCTGCTAATGTAGAAACGTCGCTTTTATTTTTAAGCCCTTCGATTCATGTTTCTATTTTCGGCGCTTGCAGAAGCCATGGTGGGTAGCAGAGGTCGGAATGCCAAAAAAAAATATGATCGTGGAAGTCGTGATTTATGCTCTTGAAACAAGGCGTGTATCTCTGCACCCGGACGGTTCTCTATCAGAGAGAGAAGGGGGTGTGCAAAATGCTGAGCAGAAATTGTGAAGAGATGTCGGCATGTTTCCAGGTTGCGAATCACCGTGAAATGCGGTTCCCGCGCTTCTAAAATAGGGAGGTGACTGGACGTAGCTTGCGGGACTCCTAGGCACACTCGCAAACTCCGAGCCTACAATAGCTGCAGCCGACGGAGGGACGTCGCAGATAATTTGCGAAATATAGGGGCGGAGTAAACAATTCCCTGACGCACAGGTGCGGAGTGGACGTGAAGCAGGGATGCAGTTGTTCCAATCCACTTCGTGCCTGCGATTCTGCGGAGAACATTTATAAATAAACTAATTTGGTCCTCCAGGGTGGTCAAATTCTGGTCCTCCAGGACGGCCATCGAAGCTAGTGGTCTAAAGTCACGCCGAGAAAACGATGTTTTCGAACCAGCTCGATCACATGGCCATCTGTTGAAAGACCAAAATTTCTAACCTTTTTTCTTGTGAAAGGCAGAACCGCTGATTTGGCGTAATATATCTTCATTCCCGGTTCTCTTAAATAATAACCTATTGCTTTCAAAGCTTCCTGCAACCGATTCTTAACAACTTCTAGAGATTTGTTCGATGTCCATATGCAAATGCCATCAGCATACATAGATATGTTTATGTCTGCTGGAAACCGCTTGTAACCCTGCTATTGCTGCATTGAAGAGAAGTGGACTTAATACACTTCTTTGCGGAACTCCTTTATGTATTGTGTATGCGTTGTTCTGGCCGTAATTTGTATTTATATATATCTTTCTGTCTTTCAAGAAGTTAGCGATTCATTTGAGAACTCGGCCATGCACTCCGACAGTTGTGAGTCCAAGCAGAACGTGAAGATGACTAACCGAGTGAAAGGCCTTCTTAATATCAATTTACACAACAACAGCAATGTTCCCACAGCTAATCTCGTGGTCAACAAATGTTACCAAGTCAAACATGCAGTACATTGTTCACCTGCGTTTTCTGAAGCCAGCCATTTGATCTGGTAGACAACTGCTGGATTCTATCCACCATTGCAGTCTAATATCGATGATCTTTTCCATCACCATTGAAACACAGCTCGTTAATCTAACAGGACGGAAGGAGTCAAGAGACAGTGGTGTTTTGCCAGACTTTAGCAATGGGACTACGTTAATGATCCTCCAACTCATAGGAACATGTGCTTCCTCCCACATCTTGTTGAAGACGTGTAGGAGAGTGGACGTGCCTGTTGGGCCAAGGTTTTTCAAGGTACAATAAGAGATGTTGTCAGGACCGGTCGCTGTTCTTTGGCGTGTCTTCAAGAGAGCGTGCTGCAGTTCTTTTAGAGAGAACAGAATATCCAACTGGGTATGAGGTAACTTGCAACCATTTTCAATCTGTTGCTGCACCGAAAAGATAGATTGATCTTGAATTGATACAGGATTTGCGAAATCTACTAGGGTTGCGCAGAACGTGTTTGCAATTTCGCATTCAGATACGCCAAGAGCTTTAGCAAGGCTTTTGAAGGGACTACATTGTGATACCGGATGGTCAAGGGCGTTTATTAATCTCCGAATTTTCGGCAAGGGAGTGAAGGGGCTAAGGGACGTACAGAACTGACGTCACCGTTGCTTTCCCAGTTTTTGCATGTCCCGGTTACATTTTCTGTGTGCAGCTTGACTTTCTTGATAATGTTCAAGCCGTCCGGAACGACGAAACCGACGCTCGGCTCTCCGTCTAACCGCTTGGTTAGACGGAGAGTCTGCGTCGACACTGTTTTGTGCCTCCGAAACAGTTGTGTATCGCGTAGCCCTGGAGTAATTACTTAGTACCGATGAAATGAACGTGTCCAAGTCATTTACTTGGTTCAGTACCGCAGAATTATATTGTCGAAATAGTTGCCAATTAGTAAGTTTAGTTACTCTGAGTGATCTTGCCGGATGCATAAGGGGATGCGCTATGAGAATTGGGTAGTGGTTACTACCCCGTGTCTCATAATTTGTGCACCCTCTAATACCGCACGTAAGGGCAGGGGAGGCTATAGTAAGGTCAAGACCACTAGCGTAATTGTAGCCTCTTAAAAAGGTAGTGAGCATTGAACGTTATGAGCATTGAAGTCCCCGCAGAATAGGACTGGTCCTTGAATCCTTTGAAAAAAAATAATGCATAAAAGTTTACTCAGTAACGCGCGATGCTGGTTGCATGTAAACGCAAACAATGATCACTAGCAGCTTTTTAAACCGAACTTTACAGGCAACGAACTCAGGAACATTAGAGTCCGAGGAGAAGAGAATACTGGAAGGTAGATCGTGTCTGACGCATAACATAGTTCGGCTACGGTTCGGAGTTCGTGAAGATGAGTATATTACGTAGTTCGAAAGACAAAAATTACAGTCTGCGGCTTCGTTCAGACACACAACAGAGAACCTGTATTGCGAAACAAGCTTCCTGAAGTCTGCACTGTTAGATCGAATGTCATTTGCATTCCACTGAAATACGGTTGTGTTTCGAAAACGGTTACCCATCTGGCGAGCCATTATGCTATGTTGTAAGCTACTTTTGTAGTACCAGCGGTTCTAACGAAAGAACTGCGCTCACCTCTGGAAGGTTGTTTGCCATAGGAAACGCCCGCAGAATCGCTTTTAGCGCAACAAAGAGCATAGACATCACCATATGCTGCTGAGATGATTCCGCTTCAAGTGAGACATGCGCAGGTGCTTGTGTTCTCAAAGGGATGAACGCCTGCTGAGAAACATGTTGGCGGTCGACAACAATTGGCGACGTATTTCCTTGGCTCTCTTTCCTGCTTGGTGTGCCGTTCATCTGCTGTAAACCACTAGCCACCATCGCATACGTTTTCTTGCGCTCTGCTGATTGTAACGGAGGAGCTGCGTTCACTGGGTCGACAGCATCTAAGTTCGGAGGAGGCGAGCCTTGCTTCGGGGTCGGACCATGTAATATTTCTTGTCGCCTGAGTAATGAAGCCGCTTGATACTTGGGACATCTGGCGTATGAAGCTGTGTGGTCTGCGTTGCAGTTGGCGCGATTGGGTTGATTTCTAGAGGTGCAGGCTTTATAATCGTGCGCTCCCGCATAGATCTTGCATCGCAATTGGCCATGGCAGGACTTAGCAACATGGCCAAATCGCTGGAAATTGTAGCACCGAGTTGCAGGTTCCAAATATTATTCGAGTGGATGACTCGTCAATCGAAGTAGGACGCGCGTTGGCAATGGTTTGTCAGGCAAAAATTGTAGGATGATGCTCCGAAGTGCATGTGGTTCCACTGTTCCATCTTCTCGCCGGAGCCATCTTGTCTGCCTCTTAACAGAAATGATGCCGCTATCTTGTAGGTACTCAAGTAGCTGGTCTTCAGCGTATTGATTTGGAACATGTTTTATTTTTCCTAGATTTTTCGTGTACGATGGTGGCACGTATGGTTCCACTGCAAGGCCAGCAACATGAGTTAACTCAAGTAGTCTTGTAGAGGCAGCGAGAGAAGACACATTGACGGAAAAGTTACTTTCCGTCGTTACACGAAATGATTGTACCTTCTCTTTTGCCGTGGTAATAATCTCACTGGCCAACTTGTTTGGATTGACTTTCCAAAACGACGCGCTCAGGTCGGTGACCTTGAAAATCACTGGTATTCCCGCTTGGCGTGATTTCTTGTACGTCACCGTGGTAAAAGATCCGTCTTCCGCTTCCATGTCGGTGGTTTCAACTATTGTGGCATCGCTGTACGGCTCATGATCGCCACTATGTGCTCTCTTGGGAGAGTTCGCCTCGAGGTCAGCATCCATTGTCGCACTAAGGTTAAAGTGGTCATTGCCAGCTGGTTGCACAGCGGGCGCTTGTTGTTCTGCAGTAGCATTCATCTCTCCACTTGCATCAGGCAAGCGATGGGAGGAACGGGGTCTCTTCTTTGCCAACTCCTTCGGTAGCCGTAGGAGCCGCTGGTATGGCTTGGAGGCTAAAAAGTCCTCCCGCCTGGTGAGGCGGGAAGTCGTCGACCGAATTTCGGCCACTGATTGCTGAGGTCAAGCGAGGAAACTCACAAATTAGGACGTCCGCTGGTGGCACACTTCGTCGCCTTCCTCTTCGTCGTGGTGGTTAATTGCATCGTCGTCATCCCATGTTGTGATCCGTCTTTCGTTGTGCCAGTGTCATCATAGAGTCGTCATGCATTATTTGTCATGATGTCATGGTGAGGGCGTCGTGGTCGTTTCCCCGTCGTCACTCCAGCTTCCTCGTTTCATTCCCGTCATGCCGTCGCCGTCACGCCACCGTCGTTATACAGCCTTCCTAATTCAGTCGTCGTAACGCCATCATCGTCATACACTCGTCGTCAACCCATTGCCTTCCTTACCATTGCCATGCTGTTTCCGTCATTGAGTAGTCGCCATAACGTCGGCGTCATGCCTACGTTCTCATGCCTACATCGTGGTGTCTTCGTGTTCATTCTGTCGTGATCATTCTAACTTCGTCACGCCGTAGTCGGCATTCCATTTTCGTCACAAATCCGTTCTCATGTCATCGTCACGCTGTGATTTAGTATCGTTATCGGCTCAGAAAGTAATCACATTGTCATCACGCCGTGGTCGTCATAGCGCATTTGTCACACTATCGACCCCGTTCCTTCTTTGTTATTCTTTATAATCGTGTTGAAATACTGACTTTTCCGCCCTAGTCACGCTGGTGTCGCCATTACATCGCCGTCCAACAGTCGCCATCATGCATCCGTTGTCATACCGTCCGCGTCCTAGCGTCCTGGTCGTGCCATTGTCGTCAGTCCAGCTTCATCATTCAATTGTCGTCATGCGATCATTGTCATACACTGGTCATCGTCATCCCATTATCCTCAAGCCGTTATCGGCAAGCTGGCGCCATTATCCCATAAGCAACATTTCAGGATAACCATGTCTTCGTCCTCATGAGGTCGCGTCACACAGCTTCGGTCGGCGCATTGACGACACTCCTTTTTCATCAATCCATCGCCGTCATTGTGTCGTCGTCATGCTCATGAGTGACCTTGGTAAGCAAGAGTCTTAGAAATGTTTACCAGTGTTGGAAACGTGGTCCGTCGCACGCTGCCGAAACAGCGCCAGTCGCAGAAAGATCTCAGTGCATAAATGCGGACTTATCGATGTTGCATTTTGGAGTACCATTGTAGCGCACACAGACGAGGACGCAAAAAAAAGCACATGACGGCACGTGTCTGTCTCTTTCGCGTACTTCAGATTGTCCACTACAGGTTTCAAATAAACGTGACTTCCGCAATACGGTATGTGGTTGCATTGCTTGCATGCTAATCGCTTTGCCGTCGCAGTATTCGACCGATAGGTTCTGCCGTAATGTTTTCCTATATATTTAGTCAGAAGTGAATAAACACAGCCTATTGCAAGGTTTATTTTCCCGTTATTTGCTATGAGAAACGAAAGTGTACAATAATTTGTGAAATACCCTTAGAATGTTTGCGAAATAATTACGATTTCTAATGCTGCGTTTCTTTCTTCCACTGGCATTTACAATGTCTCCTGGGTCTTTGTCGGCGTTCTGAATGCAACTGTTAACCTGGCAGACGAACCGTGCTTCTTTTAGAAAATGAAGCTGCTTTGGCTTGATTTCAGTTGTTTGATGTACACGCTTTCAGGTCGGAGTGGTGGGCCGCACCGGAGCGGGGAAGTCCTCACTGGTGCTCGCACTTCTGCGCATGCTCAAAGCCTCAGAGGGTCGAGTCCTCATTGATGGCGTGGATATCGCCGACGTTCCCCTCCGGAAGCTGCGAAGGAACATCACCGTTATCCCACAGGTAAATGCAAGATGCCGATAGCCAAAACTTCGGCACTGTTTATAAAGGTGCTTTAGTAGAGCGCTTACGGTCCGCTCTGGTCAGCGCGGCCCGTGCTAGCACTCCGCACAACCTCTTAGCGCAAACGCGAATGCGCATGCGCACAACACTCACGCCGGCAGCAGAACGAGGATCGCTGCCCTCGCTCCGATCTAACCGTTTGATAAAATGTCCTTCGCATGAGCAAGAAAGGTGTGTTCCTACCGAAACTGTAAAAGTTGGCAAATTTTACCGTACCAATACGCGGTCCACGTGCGTCTTTGTGTTACTGGTTTTAGAATGAAACCTGAAAGCTGTAGCTCATTTTTTGCAGATAACGTCATCAATGTTCAGCCGAAGGTAACACTTTCGTCAGGAACAATCAACTTTTATTTTCTAATTAGCCTAGAATTTGCATTGGCAGAGCAAAAGCACTTTAATTGGGCACGGACTCCACCTCAGGTGGCCGAGAAGCGGTGATATATGACCGATAAGAATAGCGGGGGTATGCTTTGGTTTCTAACCACATTTTGTGGAGTAGCAGCAGCATCGAAGGTGGCGCGCACTATTTTGCAACTCGTCCCGCGTCCACCTGGAACATCGGTCGTTTTTCAGCCGAGCTGATTGCGTAGTCGCTCGCGTCTCGCCAAGACGCGCTTATAAAAAAATGCGAAAACTACGCACTTCCTCGCAGTGCCTCAGTGCGTCAAATTTGAGCGGAGCGAAGCGTATGTGGAGTTCAACTAAAACGGTCGATTTGAACAGCTGCTGTGAGCACTAAAATCGCTCGCCTTGTCTAAAGTCCGCATATCTGAGTCTTAACGCAGCAGTCGCAAAAGAAAAACGAATAATTCGGCATACAGGCTGCATTCGATAAAGCGTTTTGAATGTACGGATGATCATTATGGAATACCGCTAGGGTTGTGTGTTGATGCTCGCGTCAGGTACGAAAAGCGCGATTAACAAAGCTTGCGATAAGCAATCCTGTCCACAGTGTCTATGTGAAAACCAATAGCATTCTTTGGCTATTTCGGTCATTTTCGAGATCGTCGGTGCCCGGAAGTTGATGGTCGTTGAACTCTCACCGCCAACGCAAAGGACGCGTGATTTCGACGGACCTAGTTGCGGGCCGCGTCGGCCGGCGAAGGACAACTCGCCTGCTTTCTTGAGGCGCGCCTACGGTAGCGCCAGATCCTACAGTCAGTCAAAGACTGCTGTTCTAACCTCACCTAATCTAGCGTAACTGTCCTCACTCCAACAGCGTTGTTACTTTAATAGAGTCAATACCTTTCTAGAACCATTAGGTTATTCGCTTACTATGTCAACAATCATCCTCGATGGTTTCTGTACGTTTTTGTGTGTACTTCTCCACTAATCGCCTAATTCTGCAGTGTTGTGCTGTCTCGTTTTTTAATGCAGTTGCCAATTTACGATTCTTTACGATTATCATTTACGATTCTGCTTTCATTGTTAGTACAATCTCATGATTTCTCAAGAAAAGTGCGATTCTTCGTCAGTGCACAGAGCTAAGTCCATGTTCGTTCGATAATTATTTCGTTAACTTGACAGATCTCGCCGACCAGTCCTGAAATGTCACTACTGCGTCTTGAAAAACATCGACGCTTTGGGCATATTCCATAAGAGGTTGGAAAAAAGTAAACACTGCCTCGTATCAAAGCATTGATGAATTCGTTGCGCCACCAAAGTCCAAGAAATCGCGGTCAGTATTTTCCTTTCCCATCAATTGTGCGTCCCTCATCTCGCAGCTCACTCTCGCCGCTTGCGTTTCCTGGGTGATGAAAAGTGGTACAATCATATCGCAGTAATTAAAAACGTCTGTGCACACCTAAGCACTGCTTCCGAGTTGGGAATGTGAGAGCATTCATTTCCACTTGGACGCCGCTGAGCGGTCCCTCGAGTTTTGCGCTGTGAGTAGCGTTCCATAGCGATACGTGCTGCCCGAGCCAGCAGCGCGGCAGCAGCCTGCGGTGCCAGCGTGGCATGCCATCGACGTCCTGCGCGACGAGGCACTCGCCCCTCACGCTACACCTGGCGCGCTAGTGCGGCAGCAGGTGCTTCCCCCTCTCCCTTTCCCCCTCTCTGCACCGTCGAGGCACGTTCGTGACGTAGCGTCGCAGCCAATAGGAATTCATGTGTCGTTTCGCTGCTCCAGACGATACGCGCCAGTTTTGTTTTTGTTTTTCTTTCGAGCCATTTGACGTTTTCGCATCAATAACGCCCAGCAACTGACCCTCAACTGAAATGGCTTGATTCATTGGGCGGTGGCGTTCGAACTGCTTCATTTTCTTTACTGAATGCACTACTCAGCATTTTAATGGGGCTTTTGACCGCTTCATTCCTTGAGAGCGTGCCGCACATCTAGAGGCATTCAATTTCTGTAAATTAAAAAAAAGCACAGCTGAAACCTGGTATTGCTGTACCAGTCCTCTCAATCCTAAAAAAAACTTTACGCGACTTGTATAACACTGACCACTGCCTTAACTGATTCTTGCGAATGACGTCCCTGAGTAATGATTTTAAGCTGTGTGCGGGATTATATACTGGATCAGGCGCTTTGAAGGATGTCACGAATCTGTCCGCTGCTGTGGCTTACTTACTAAGCGCTTTGCCTTGAACACGCAGTGTGAGCTTGAATTAAGCAGGCAGTGCAATACTATTGACCATAATATCCTGCAATTATTTTCTGCTTAGAGCCTACAAGAGAGTTCAAAAAGCTTTATGTATGAGGCACAGCTCGACTATAAGGCTTGGCTTTCAACACGAGGAAAAATTTAACGGAGGTGCACACTTATATTAAAATGTACAGGAAGAGATTACATTACTTATCCTCTAGCTGTTCTTTTCTTGGGACCCTGTGTGGCTCCAATACAGTCTTTGACAACAGGACCTCCTTTTGGAAAACATATCTTGCACTTGTACATTTCTGAACTATTAAAATAACTGTTCTGTGTTCTATTTCTCTTGATTATTTCACCTGGTATGACTATACTACTGGGTTTTCTTTCTCTTGTTCTCGCTCCCCCTTATGTAATGCCCAAACAGTAGCCTTTAAAGGTTAATAAACGATTATGATGATGAAAATCCAGGAACAAATAAAACAGAGCGCGTAACCCGTACTCAAGCGATAATTTGCTGTATAGAGCCTCAAGAAAGGCTTCCAAAGGGTTGAATTATAGTATATATATATATATATATATATATATATATATATATATACGCTTTTGCATTCTGCTTTGCAGAATTTAGCAGAGATAACTCCTTATAATAATGTTAAGGACGGCAGCACGTAATTTTACGTATCTACCTTTTGCAGTTATGTTCTTTTACGGGGGGAAGGACACAATAAGTGTCACTGGAGCGCTAGTAGTCAAGAACTTATTATACGACACTGTCATCCATTATCGGCCATCGCTGGAAGAGTTCTGTTATAACGCCAATCGCTATCATTAACAGCATGTGCCTGAAGTCTTGCCAGTGAGGGAACGTTGATATTTTGGACAAGTACGGGCCCTGTTTCCCACGTAGAAATACGCGTTTCGTTTTATAGCTGCTACGCACTGAGAAAAATTGTTTGTCCAATTTTCAGGACCCAAGCATGGTGAGGGGCACACTGCGAATGAACCTGGATCCTACAGACTCCCACACAGATGGAGAAATCTGGCAAGCGCTCGAGAAAGCACACCTTGCAAAAGTAGTCGCCGGTGACGTCAGGGGGCTGCTTCTGGAAATTACGGATGGTGGCAGCAACCTTAGGTGATGAACGTTTCTAGCTAAGCTGTTATAAAACTTGTTTATAGTTACCGCCATAATGCGGTACGTTTTAGATGTCATTCCAGCAGAAATATATTGCCAAATCAGGGCAGAAGCTGTAGCATATTCGTACAACTATTGCTTAGAATGTCACAAACCGAAAAACTATATGCGCTCGAAGAACAAAAACAGTTGTGATAACTCTTTTTTGAGGAGTACTTCAACTGTAAGCTGCCCTTTCAACGTTTCTTGAGGTGTCCGAACGAGCTGGTTTATTCTGATTATGAACAAGCAGCGGAAGGGCATTCCAATGTGAGAGCAAACTGAAGAGTTGTAGCAACATGTTCTGATTGTGAAGTTGGTTTTTACGATACCTCCGGAGAAGTAACTGCTCCAGGCTGCACGCCGTCTCCGGTGTCTTGTTTTCTTTTTCTTTAATTTGAGCACTGGCTGACATTGCATGAAATGGTCTGACAATCGGGGCTAATGGGCTGCTGCGACATCTGTCACTGGCGATGCGCCAAGCCGCCAATGCAAGAAGTTTCTTATAATGGCTATTGCTATTAAATAAAACAACGAAGGCACTGCACGGACGTAGTCAGGCTGTGACATTACGCATCAGAACTAAGCGCGCGCACAAAAAAACCGATATAGGACGTTTGTTTAGCGCGTGTCTCGTGAGGAAGTCGTGATGTGGTTCAGAAAGACTGAACAGTGGGGGACTTGATACTCGCTTTTATTATAACGTTACGCTAGACGCAGTGTTACAGGTAAATGTCGCAGGACTCATGCAAGATGATTGTCAAGGAAGAGGGAGCGAAGAACAAAGCAAAATACACAGTTTCCTACCTTGCGCCGGGGGAAAAAGAAAGGAACGACAAAAGTAGGTGAAAAATACAGAGCATAAGAACATCAGGAAGAGAAGAACACATGTGCAAGGCAAATCAAAACACGCTGAAGTGTTTATAACTGTTCGCCCAGGCAGTTGTTCGAAGGAATCGCACAATCTTCTTTGCTGACAGTCGGCGAGGCTACTTTTGAGCTTTCTGTGCCCAAAATTATGATTGGTCGTCGTGCACACTTTTTTCTCAGGGGATGCCCAGTACATACAACGCCCTTTGAGCAGTTGTAGTGTGCGGCATGCCTAAGAGTACACGGATGACGTTCGTCAATGACCGTAGCACTGATACGGCATGTCTATCTGCAATTGGTGTCTCACTAGCACGTGTGCTTCACGTAATAGTAGGGGCAGCACGCTGCGATTTTTTGACAACCTTTGCGTACGATAGTGCAGGCCATTGTTTAGAACAGTTAGCAGTGGCTGCTTCGGTATCCGATGTGCCCTCAACTTCGATGAGTGCGCCGCTGATGAGAACTACTGGGAATGTAGACGCCACCTCCGCAGCAGCCGCATTCTGGCTATGAGACCGTCGGTGGTGGCGTCGGCGATGCCGTACAATTGTAGCGTCGTCTCCGTATGTCGAATTTTACAACGAAGCTGTTAGCCTCCATTTGGTCGGGGTGTTTCGCGGCCTCAGCCTCAGGAGAAAGAACACACCCTTCAGTGACTGAAGCGAAAAGTTCATAATTTTTTTGGTATCACGCGTTATAACATGCCGCACAGAATTAGTTTCAATAAATAACAAGCACAAAACTAACATTCAAACCACGTCATTCATGATAAGGCGCTCCTGCTAAGAATGCAAAGCACATATACCTATCCATTTCCCGCTAAAGATTCCTGTTGTGCAAGCTTCCACGGCGACAGCAGCTTACGATGTGAGGAGTGACGTCATTAGCCTTTCATATTGGTACGGAAGGATGAAAGCAGAGAGGAAGAAGAAGATCGCGGGGCGCTGGCTGCTGCGTGTTGTTGGCGGTCAGCTATCTTAACTACTCTAACTCACTATATATATATATATATATATATATATACATATATATATTGTAAATACATTCTTCTATACTCCCAACATCCCGGTAACGTATTGGGGAGAGGTGCGGAGTACCACGGCTGCAGGCGGAGCTCCGCAGTGGACGTCGGATCCCCGTCCGCACCATGAATGACGGTGAGCACTCGGGATCAAGGTCGTAGCCGCCTCCAATGTCACCATCGCCCTGCTACGTCGCTGTCCCCTTCGGTTGTGGTTGTGCTACCCAAGGATCCCAGAACTTTCTACGGGACAGAGTGGGCCGCTATGTACGAACGAGTGAGTGGAATCAACAGATGGGGCCCTACGCTTATGCTAGCTAACCTGGTGTTCTACCTAAGAGGCACGGCAAAGGTGTGGTACGAAAACTATGAAGAGGAGCTAACGAGCTGGGACCAATGCAAAGAAAAATTGACAGATTTGTTTGGCAAACCAGCCAGCCGTAAAATTGCCGCAAAGCAGGAAGTGGCCTCATGTACCCAATCCCCCACAGAGTCCTATGCTTACATTCAGGACGTGCTGGCACTTTGTCGTAAAGACGATCACGACATGACAGAAACTGAGAAGTTCGGGCACGTGCTTAAGGGCATTGCTGACGACGCGTTTAATCTGCACATGTGCAAGAGCTGCTCTACAATTAATGCAGTCATTAAAGAGTGCCGACAATTCGAACAGGCCAAAAGCCGACGCGTCTTGCAACGACTCACCAGACTTCCCAATACTGCTGCAACGTCGACGTGTGAAGATCAACCCGCACAGCAGCATTCGTCGCCATCAAAGGACGTGGCGCGAATCGATAGGCGTGAACAGGATGCGGTGGCGCCCGCAGCTTTCTGTTCGCGTAGCCCTGATGCTACCACATTTTCTGTTCCCCTCGTACAAGCCATCTTTCGCCAGGAACTTGACAACATTGGTTTACAGTCTGTGTGTGCTGTCGCCAATTGCAGAGATAGCGAACGCCCTTCTACTATTCTCGCTCCACCCGACGCTTCTCTCCGCGTTATCGAAACCCGACTGAGTGGAGATCTGCGGACGACCGGCCGATATGTTTCACCTGACGCCGCATTGTACATGTCGCCCGATACTGTCGCAACTCGTGGCCATGAACACCTCGCACGCAGACTAACCTGAGCTGTTCCGATGCAAATACTGGCAATGTTTCGCCCACCGCCGAGTGTAACAGCGCCAACAACCCTTTCGGAAAACTAGAAAATGCAGCCCTCGGAGGTGGCGCTGCATTGCCGATTACTGCAGCAAATCCTCTGTTTGTGGCCACAAGGAGAAGTGCAATTAACGTTAAAATAGACGGTGTACCTGTCCAAGCACTCGTCGACAGTGGATAACACGTATCTGTTATGAGTGCTAGCCTACGCTGACGTTTAAAAAACTTCCTCACCCGAGCACCTGCCCGAGTGCTTCGTGCGGATGAGGGCGGCGTGCTGGTTGTTTTTGGAATGTGTACTGCGCGTTTAAGTATAGCCGGCCGCCCCACCTCTGTTCTCTTTGCTGTGGTCGACAACTGCCCTCATGACGTTATCCTTGGATTGGATTTTTGTCCATTCATTCTGCTCTCATTGAGTGCACGACCTGCGTTGTTCAGTTGGAACTGCCTCAAGTCGCCAATGCTCCGAGCACCGCTCCACCGCACATGTGTTTGCTTCAGGATGTGCGACTGTCACCCGGGGCAGTTACTTACGTCACTCTGACCGCCGAGCCGCAGGTCCCTGACGGTGAATATGTGCGTCGCCCCATCATCCACGTGCTTTTAAACCGGAACGTTGCTGTTCCACATACGCTGGTCACGATTACTAATAACGACGTCGTTCTACCGCTTCTGAATTTCAGCCGGTGCCCTCAAGTGATTCCGGCCAGCATGTTATTGGCCAGTGTTTCTAATGGTTCCGAATTCTGAATGGCGAGAGTTGTTTATTAGCACCAATTGCAACACGCAGCTCCGGTTCCTTTACGGATGACTTCGCGAAAATGATTGCACCTGACCTCACCTCTGCACAGGCCACGGGCATACGTCTCCTGCTTGAATCGTACATTGACATCTTTGATTTCGGCGACAGGCCTTTAGGCCGAACATCTGTTGTTCAGCGCCGTATAAACACTGGAGGCACGAATCCCATTCGTCGACGTCCATATCGTGTATCGCATGCTCAACGTCGAGTCATCCAATCCGAAGTGAACAAAATGCTCTGCGAAGGGGTCATCGAGCCATCAGCCAGTCCTTGGGCTTCGCCTGTCGTCCTTGTGAAAAAGAAAATGGTGCCCGGCGTTCCCGCGTCGATTATCGCCACTTAAACAATATCATGCGAAAAGATGTCTACCCACTACCACGCATCGATGACTCCTTGGACTGCTTGCACGGAGCTAAATACTTCTCGTCCATCCATCTTCGATCCGGCTACTGGCAAATTTCAGTTGATGAAATGGACCGCGAGAAAAAGGCCTTCATCACGCCGTGTGGTTATATCAGTTCAAAATCATTCCCTTTGTCCTATGCAATGCTCCTGCAACATTTGAACGTATGATGGGCTCTCTTCTGCGATGCTACAAATGGACCACCTGTCTCTGTTACCTTGACGACGTTATTATTTTTTCTCCCACGTTCGGCAACCACCTTACCCCACTCGCTGCCATTCTTGCGGTCTCTCGAAAAGCCGGCCTCCAACTGAACTCCTCCAATTGCCAATTCGGGCGCCGTCATATTACCGAGTTGGGACACCTCGTAGACGTATCCGGTATCCTACCAGATCCGGAAAAGTTCGCACCGTACGCAGTTTCGCTGTGCCACGTTCTGCTTCTGAGGTTCGCTGCTTCGTGGGCCTGTATTCTTACTTTCGCCATCTCGTCAAAAACTTCGCCGACTTTGCTCTGCCCTTGACAGATCTTCTAAAGAAGAGCACGCCATCTTCATGGGGCCCAGAGCAGACTCACGCGTTCGCCGCTGTCATCGGATTTCTGACCACTCCTCCAATACTTGCCCACTTTGATCCATCTGCACCGACCGAAGTCCACACTGAGCAAGCGGCGCTGTTCTCGCCCAACAACAGAATGGTACCAAGTGCGTGATAGCTTACGCCAGCCACCTGCTGTCACCTGCCCAGAGAAATTACTCCATCACCGAGCGCGAGTGCTTGGCTTTAGTTTGGGCTGTCGCCAAGTACTGGTCATATTTGTACGGACGCACATTTGCGGTCGTTACAGACCACCATGCACTCTGCTGGCTGTCTTCCCTCCGGGACCCGACACGACGGCTTGGTCGCTGGGCTTTGCGGCTCCAGGAATTTTCGTTTGCTGTGTCAACTCTAAGTCTGGACGTCTGCACAAGGACGCTGAATCCCTCTCTCGTCACCCCGTGGATCCCCCGAGCCCGCTGCGCATGATCTGGTGGCCTGCGTGATGGCTTTTACTGACATGACCGACATGCGCGCTGAGCAACAACGCGACGAATCCTTGCAGTCCATCATCGCCGGAGTGCAATCTGGCAGTACTGAAGCCACGTGCCGCATGTTCATTCTGCACGACGGCATCCTCTACCGCCGCAGTATCAACCTTGACGGCACTGAGTTGCTCCTTGTCCTTCCTTGTCATCTGCGATCCGTCGCTGTCGAACAACGTCACAATGCACCGATGGCGGGACACCTTGGCGCTTTGCGTACATACGACCGCGTACGACGCCGGTTGTTCTGGCCGTGTTTCTACCGCTCCGTGCGTCGTTAAGTCGTAACTTGCGAATTGTGTCAGCGCCCGAAGAAACTTCCCTTGACACCTGTCGGACGACTCCATCCATTTCAAGTTCGCTCTGAACCGTTCTTTCGCCTAGGCCTTGACCTGCTTGGCCCTTTTCCGACGTCGACTAGAGGGAATAAGTGGATGGCCATCGCTACTGATTACGCGACACGCTCCGCGATAACAAAGGCGTTGCCGACTAGTTGCGCAACAGACATCGCCGATTTTCTCCTCTACGACGTCATTGTACACCACGGTGCACCTCGACAGTTACAGACAGCGGCCACTCGTTCTTTTCACGAGTTGTCGACGACCTCCTCCGCTCTTGTGCCACTGAGCACAAGCTGTCCACTGCCTACCACCCACAAACGAACGGTCTTACGGAACGTCTCAGCCGAACAATCAGAGATGCTGTCGATGTACGTCTCCAACGACCACCGCGACTGGGACGCCACACTTGCCTACGGGATGTTCGCATATAACTCGTCCCGACATGACACCACAGGATATTCACCCTTTTATCTTTTGTATGGTCGCAACCCCACATGGCCGTTTGACACCATCCTCCCTTCTGCGCCACATGTTGCAACTGAGTACGCTCGGGAAGTCGTCGATCGCGCTCACATGGCACGTCGAGTCGCCCGATCACATTTATAAGCCTCGCAGCATATAAAAAGAGATCGTTCTCACGGGTGCCATCGCGATGTTAAGTTCCCGACAGGTGCTTGGGTGCTCCTTTCGTCACCATGTTGTCGGGTTGGCCTCTCCCAGATGCTTCTCTCTCGCTATACTGGGCCTTACGAAGTCCTACGTCAAGTTAACGACGTAAATTACGAGATTGCGCCGCTACAGTTTGATACATCATCAAGTCCGACGCCTGTTGACGTCGTCCTCGTTTCGCGGCTGAAGCCATACTTCGTTCGTAATTCTTCGCCTACCACGCGCCGAGACGGCGCTTCACCACCCGGGGGTCCTGTTACGGAAGGATGAAAGAAGAGAGGAAGATGAAGATCGCGGGACGCTGGCTCCAGCGTGTTCAGCTATCTTAACTACTCTGACTCATTTGATATATAAATGTATTGTAAATACAATCTTCTAGACTCCAAATATCCCCTTAACAATATGTAAAAGCAGCCTAGCAACTAATTTCATTGTTGTTGCCGCGCGCTATGGGTAGTCAAAACATAGTTAGGACTCCGGAGGAGCAACGTGAATAGGAGCAGTCGCAAAAGGAAAATCCGGCAATACGATCAATGACGGCTTGCTGCATGCCAAAATATGTACCACGGGGAGAGATCGTGTTTGTACTTAATCTTGGCCAAGAACGTAGAGAAAGTGCTCGCGCAACCCATCACAGTGTATCACAGCTACCACAAAGCGATTGTCACTACCATTACTCTAAAGCAATAAAGCACTGCATACCCATTTCAGCAGTTGCAGGGGTGGTTTTCAACAGTTTCGCTGCACATCCACTGTCACATGGCCGGGATGACGAGTCAATTTTTTCTCTGCCCCATTTCTTTGAGGATAGCGTACTTGTTTGACGGCAGTCTTTGGAAGCGGCGTCATGCGAGCCATTGCAGTTCGAACACTCGAAGATGGTTTCACGGCAAGTGTCTTTTGTGTACATGTTCTGCGCCCACGAGGCAGAAAGCATTCAGCCTGCACACACGGCCTTGTGGCACTGAAGTGGTTTTGGTAGAAACCGGCGCCTAAGCCAAATGAAGCTTCGGTGTCCATAGCTATAATTTATTAAAATGCCTGCTTACAAACAAAGTGCACTCCGCGATTTGAAACGCAAGCAAGAAACAAGTCGATCTTTGTGATGTGTGTCGAACAGACCAGCAGAGTGTGAGTCAACTTTTCCAAATGCAGAAGTTTCTTATCCAAGTAGCTATGCGATGCGCGTCGTCTGTTTTTTTTGGGGGGAAAAGATGAACTCCTACATTGCTACCTTTCCCCCGCAATGACACGCATAATATACAAAATAATTATTTCTACTTCCGTCTTTTCTTTCATTTTCGGGCTTGTTCGCGGTGGCATCAAGTCAATTTGAGAACGACAAGGCATTAAATGCATGTCGTGATGGGAGACCCCCTTTCGCTTCAAGCCTGAACCTGGATCGTCTGTTACTCGGCGCCGCCGCTAGGTGGCGAGCATTTACTTGAAGGCGATTGGAAGATTGGTGGAAGAAAAGTAGAGAAACGCCGAAACACGAAGACGTACAAAACAAAGTTCAGAAGGGGGGGTCAGAAAATTTGGTTATAGGAATTCATCGTGCGCCTTTTTTTTCTTTTTTCTTTTTCTTTACCTAGGTAGGACATTCGCTAGGTAGGTCCCAATCGAGATCAGTGGACAGACGCTCCTGAATTATTTCACGGGACATCGTGTCTTACTATTGCAAATGACAAGTACGAGCGCCATATCATAGTTCTAGCTGAGAATTCCGACACGAAAGCATGTGAGTCATGCTGAATAATGTAAGCAGCTAGCTCTGCCTGAAAGCGCACCATGATCGTAACGCAGCGCAGCAAATACATGCCTTGTTGCGGCAAGCAAGAACCAGGTAAACCTCCGAATTTGAATTTGCCGGTCACCAAATTCAAGTCACCAATCGTCAAATGTCCGAAAAGATGAAGTAGCGGCAAAAAGTTATCTTACGTATTGACCCGCAATATTTGTAGCACGTGAAAACTTGGGTATAAAATCAAGCAGCGCGAAGACGACGAGGGCGGGTGTCGAAAACAAACACTTCAGGACCAGCGCCAAACTACGAACTGAAAGTTTTCTTGATTGAACAACCAGCTTTAAAGCATGTCAAAAAACGCTAACAAGAACCAAAAGGTTCATGGGCATGCGTACAGTCAAGTACAGGTGTTTATCTAAAAAAGTGTGTCTCAAGTTTTATTAGACCGAATGACGCTGCGCTGACACATTTATCCCCTAGTTTAGCAATGCAGTAAGCTTCTAAAAAATCTATTTCTTTTTTTGTGTGTGCATTTTGCGAGAAAAAAACAAAAACCTATTGTCTTGTGACACTATAGGTTTCTGAAGTACGCTTTCGGGTTTTGTTGATGTTTTTTGACATGGTATAAAGATGGTTGTTCCTTCAATAAAATTTTCAGTAGGCACTTCAGTGCTCGTTCTGTTGTTCGTTTTTGATTCCTCTACTCGTCTTCTTCGCGCTGCTTCAAGTTATGTATAATATGAACCAACTCGGCAAATCAAGTTGTTGAAAACTTGAATTCTAAAATTTTCGTTCCTACGAAGTTTTCTGCCCAAACATTTGCATAATCAATTAGCCGCGCTTCGAGGTTGTGACCTTAGATGCATTGCAATGCATATTACTTTGTTGCGCTTCCTATAAAACCATACAAAACAATTAGGAGCTATTTTTCAACTTTTCCAGTATGTACACGAAAAAAGAATTCAATGATTTCTTGTATTGCAGGACTTCGTCTCCTGCAAATTGCAGCACATCCATACTAATCGAATTATGTGTCGTTCACTCATGCTTTCTTAACGTGGTCAGCAGATTTATGCAAGCGTACAGTAACGATTCATTAGCTTAATAATTAGTTTATTACTTACACGTTATTCTTTGTTTTTCGTTTTATTTCGGTATGCATCATATCACTTTGTTGTAAAACATGTTGTGCAATTCACGCGCATTTAAAGGCAGTTTTTAATGCATTTTCGCTATCTTTCATTGGCATCGTTATTACGCTATTTGTACCAACTGGCGGGCATCCTCTTGGGTTGCAGTTTTCGCTTCAGAACAGCCGTATGAAAACTAGACCACATGCACGATACAGCGCTTTTAACTAACGCAGTTCAATGCAATACATCTGTGCTTTGGCTCTGAAGTTCTTCAGAAAGTTCAGAAGTTCTCCTCTAGAGGAACTTTTGCGCTAAAATCACTGAGTTACCACAAGTATAGGACAGCTAACAGTCTTCATTTTTAGAGCTGGCGATTCATTTTCATTGTACTCTCTCTTAAAGTGTGTCCTGTGCAAACCCACTAAATTTCTTTTTCTGTTCAGACAGTTATTTAGCGTTCAAAAAATCATTTTGTCGCAAAAGCAACCACAGTCGTCGTGTTACATCGGAGTACGCGCATCGAAAAGTTTACGTGGTGTTTGTTAGTATCCTGTCACAATGCGAAAATATATGTTTAACAACTATTTGCAGTGTTCTTTAACTACCTATCAATAGCAATGTTAGAGGTTAAATGAGACCAACTACTGACAAACAACAAATTTGTTGTTATATGTGAGCCTGAACGAGATTAGTTTAGGTGTCCACGAGATTGTCGGAGTACACGATCTCTATGCGTTCCCCCTCATTTTCACATCCTGACGGCGCAACCACACTGTCGACGCACGCAGACATAAGTACTAAAGTTATCTCTAGTGATCTTAATATAAAGCTCAACATCGGCAGACATACAAGTGTTTAAAGGTTACAGGAGTTGGCCGCGTAATCTACTGTTATCCGTGTGATCTCAACATTCATCGTCTCCTGGGCCCCGTCAGGCTGTTTTCTTGCAGCTTTTAGCCCAGGAGTCCAGCCAGGATTTGTGACGTCATGGTTCAAAGCGCTCCGGTCCTCCGTCGGGAAGGAGGTGTTGATTCCCTCATTACAATTGCCCTCCTCGCAGTGTGGGACAGCGGCAGCTGGTGTGCCTGGCCAGGGCCCTCCTGCGCGGATCCAAGGTTCTTCTGCTGGACGAGGCGACGTCACAGATGGACGGCGACACAGACCGCCTGATCCAGGTGGCGCTGAGGGAGGCCTTCGCAGACTGCACGCTCCTCACCGTGGCGCACCGCGTTCACACAGTCCTCGACTACGACAGGTGAGGCGGCGTCGCGATTCCGGCGACAGCATGTGTGACCCACGTGCGGACTCCGTGCGCAGGCGCCTGACGTTTCTCTCAGCCGTGTGATCGTGATACACTATACAGGAGAACTCCGGACTCTTTTGCTGTTATAGCGTTAACTCGCGAAAGGTTTGGCGCACTTGTGACAATGGGATGACTTGTGACAATGCACAATTGCGGGTAAGATTGCATAGTTCGATGTACCTTCTTCTCAGTATTTCTGCATGCGAGTTACAACGCGAGTTACATGCTGCGGATTTCTATCGGCGATTCTGTAGGTGGTATTTCTGTAGTGCTAAAGATACAAGTCTCAGTTTAAAGTTTTGACGTACGGAGTGTCGCCTAGCTAAACGGGAGCGCCAGGCACACATGTCCCTTACAGCTATAGACCACTAGCTCGCTGGCCCTGAAATTTCACCCACAGGCCGCATTTCGTAGGGGGTTCGATTTATTACCACGTTTGGGCGCATTACTTGCAGCTTTCATAGGCAACAAAATAAGAACTGCATGACATCTGCGGTGAGGCCGTAGCAAAATGGCCCAATCTACTCGGGTGGGTCGGCCATGAATCGGGCGATACGAGGGTTCAAAAAATAAATAATTAGGGTAAAATATTTTAAACGAAATTAATACCTACGCGTTCTCCAATTAAAGGTTAGATGATAATAATCTGAAGTGAAAATAGATCAATGTTACAGTACACAAATGCAAAAAATGCTAAAACACAGAGCATTAATGAGCATGCATCTATTCTTGTTTCAAACACTGGAGTGGAGAGGATCACAACCGTTGCAACTCGGTAGCCATTTTTTCGTCAGTCCTCCATAATCGGTATGTGCCACTGTGACTCGAGGGGCATAGAATTCTTGCGTGTATTTGTATTGTAACGTGTAGCTCTTTGTGCAAATTAGGTGCAATTTGGTGGAGTGCATATTGTGATGTGTGTTATTCCGACGTCCCATGTGATATAATATCTATCCGTGCAAGCTGACTGTTCGTTATCATTGCAAGCTCCCACACACTAATGACCTCGGGCAGAAGTTAGGTAACGAATGCATGTAAGTAATTAACATTTCGAGCGTTGTCTGTTTGTTCTTATTTTTGATTTCCTCTCTTGCAGAATACTCGTGCTCGAAGACGGGAAAGTTCGAGAGTTCGACTCCGTGCAAGCGCTGCTTTCGGACACGTCTTCTGTCTTCTACAGCATGGCTGCTGAGTGCGGCATTTACAGCGCTGAAAGGGAACCAGATCTAATCAGCACTTGCTTGTGACAGACTGATCTCATACCAGTTTTCATTTTTTTTAAGTTCGGTAATAAAGTTTGTCTTCACATTGCATTAAGTGGTAATTATGATACGCAACTTTATAAGGTCCTAGAAAATGGCACAAATAATACTTGACAAATGCCATGTCTTCAGCAATCTGCTTGCAAATGCACTACAAGCGTTTTTCTCGTATTTTACCACTACTAGTGTTGCGCGCCAATGCTACACCCCTCTCTCTCTCCCATCTCTCTCTTCCCCTTGTCCATTCCCCCAGCGTAGAGTAGCCAACCGGACTCTTGACTGGGTAAGTACCTGCCTTCGTCATCTTTCTCTTTCTCTCTCTCTCCTACACCCCTGGAAGTGAGTAGCATGAATAAACATGAACAGATCATTAATAGAAACGATGCCTCAAAAACGTGTGTGGTTATGCCAAAGCTTTCAGTGTAGTGTAGATATAAAGTACCGGAGTAGTTGTAAAAGCAAGAAATATATATATATCGTTTTTTGCCGGATGGCTGAATTACACATCTCCATCCGATGTGTTTGACCCTATCAGTAGTTTCATATGGGTTTTAGATTCCGTGCATCGGGGTCATTTCGTGCGAACGTACGATTTTTGTACGTTTCTGTGTTCTCGTGCGACACGTGTGAAAACCCACGACCCTGAACGACTTTTTAAAAGCAACACGCTCAATAAAGATCAACTAAGGAACTGGGAAAGGACGAAGTGGCAAGGACAGGGTCGCTTGTAATAGTGACGTCATGCAGAGGTGCGGCTGTTTCAACCCTGTAACGCCAAAACGCAGTTCTACACCAAATAAAGTTACAAAAACTTGTTCGACTTTATTTCTCGGCATGCACAGTACATTTACATATAAAAAACAACTAAATAGCAATTTAGGTATAAACTAGATAATATCGCGATTATTTCATCGGCACTTGCTTTGCTGAAGGGCCCGCAACTGAGCACTCACTCGAGTGTATCAAAAACACCACCATAGGCTTTGCCTTAAGTCTTCCATGCTGAAATGAGAACTCTCAGGTATCGAAATAGCGTATCGTGTGCATGATGCGATTGGTATAACAGGCTTAAGCAAATGTAGCACAAGCACACTCCGCGAATTGCCCGGAATACATCTGCCGTCTGTTCTATTTTGTTTCTCCCTTAGACAGCTTGTTCATTTTGTGTCGTTGTATTTAATTATCTGTATTTAGACTCAGTTTGTTATCATGTAACAGTGGAGCTCTTTTCTGTATGCCTGTATTCCTTTTCGATGACCTTCGCGTCGTAGGCAGACTAAGCTAAGCTGCAGACTTATTAATAAATGTTGAGGCCTTGCTGCCATCGAGTTCGGCATGTGTTTGTTAGTGAGTGACGGAGTGGCTTTATTAAAAGCTAATAGAATGAAAGCAAACAATCAGAAAATACACTTACACTTGGACCCATTGCCCAAGCGTGAAAATTATTCACGAGGTCGTTGTTCCTTCTAAAGTCGTACAGGCTCGTGTAGACGGGCTCGTGTAGACGTGCTTAGTGCAGGACGAACACCATTCCTTATAGGCCTTATCGTCTTCGCCGCGGAAAGACAGTCTCTGGAAGGCCTTCTGCCTATGGGTGGCCAACGCTCGGTGATAGGAAGCCTACAGCTACCTTCACAAGCTATTCTGCAGATAAATAGTAAAACAGACGCAGGCATTTCTGAATGCCAGGTTAGGCATAACATCCGCCCTGCGCCTACGTGAAAGCTTTGTAGATTATATTACACAATTTATGATCATATTATATGATGTCATTACATTCTCTAGATGCGAAAGATAACGATAGGACGGCGCCTGACTCAGTGACTGAGAAGATTACGGCAGAGCCTATCTAACGATGGATAGCGACGTTAATTTGATTAGCACTGAAGCAATATCGTGAGATACCGTATTTCAACCGCCGAACAGTGTCATTCATATGCACGAGGCATGTGTGCAGCCGGAGTTTTCACTCGCATGCCTATGGATTCGCACTGCCATCTAGCGTCGCCGCCGCGAAGTCTGCGCGTAGGCTGAATTAGATTGCCTGAATATATACGACATGTGGCCGATTCCCCCAGCACCGGAGGAATTTCGAATGATTTCTTTTCCGTGAAACGTCTTTCAATTCGGGCAGCGCAGGGAGTGGCTTCTTAAAGGCGCGTGTAACGAAAAACATGCAATAATATTATCACATACAGGGTGCTTCAGCAAACACTTCCAACATTTTTTTTAATTGCCTTGGGCAGATGGCAAAATTCTAGTACATGAGCTGGTCTACTCAGAGAGACAGACATTGCATGCTGAAACATTGAAATGCATCATCGGCTAATTAACAAAATGCATTCATTCAGTTTTTAATTAATTATATAACGGAACATATTGCAAGTTACAAATTCTAGATGGTGAGATTGCAAGGCCTATCCACTTGAAAAGAATTGTGTGGATGGCACCATCTACGAGATATGCACCGTCAAACTTGCGGTGAAAATGCACTGTCGTTCCATTCACTTTCTTCACAAAACGTCGTCTTATGCATTGAAGCCCAACGGTAGCTGGAATGCCAATGCATTTCTCCACAAAGTATCCGGAACGAATCTCTTGAAACTGGTGTCATCCTGAGAATTCGTTCCAAGGAAATCTGCCTGGCGAACTCCCCGGCTAGAACTTGTAAATTGCAATATGTGCTATATGAGTTAAATAGTTAAACACTTCATAAGTGAATTTTTGTCAATTAGTCTATCATGCATCTCGATTTCTCATTCAAGTAATGTCCGCCTCTTCGAGTAGACCAGCTCACGGACTAGAATTATGCTATCTGCCACAGGTAATTTTTTTCTTAAGTTTAAATACTCGCTGAAACACCCTGTATATCATTACGACTGTACTAGCCTCGCTCCTTACATTGGTATTGTTGTGCAGACAAGAAATCCTTTACACCATCGTGCAAGGGTTATGTGCACTAATGACTCCGTTGTGACGCCACAGGTGGCGCCATATTGAAGCTAAATTTAGCTTCTTGTTCGGTGCGCCGAGAGGCGTAGTTCCGTTGTACGTTGGTCGATCCGACAGGGAGTGGTCAGGTTCGAGAGCTCGCTGAACCGTGCTAGGTCTCGTTCAACCGTGCTAGTCTGAAGAACACATTGAACACCGTGACGGGTGGTGCCGGATTTCAACACCACGAAATGTGCGGTGCTGTAGTTCTCCAGCTCTCAACCTGACGCAGACGCGGTTCTCGCCAGCTGTGCCACACTAACATTCTGAACGGAATAGTGTTACCTTGGTATAAGGCTTAATGTGTCAAAACATGTAGAGGAGGCACCCATGGACCAGGTGAAACGGGATACTACGAGAGCATGCCATTCACTGCGCAGACGATGTATGCGCGGTTGCAGCCATCCAGTGTTGGTGCGACAGCTCTTCAAACCGTTACACGTGTCCGGTCTCACGGATGCTAACTCGGTTGCATACTGGTCGGCTTAAACGCGAGGATGAATGGAACGCAGTCTGCGCGAAGTTCGAAGCACAGCTATAGACTGGCCATGCGGGCGTCGTTGTCGATACGATCCAGGGTGACATCGCCTGCTCTTCTTTCTAGGCTAGAGAAGAATCCGGTAAGGTTTCATTCGACAGTCGTCTAAGGGTAACGCATGACGAGGGGCTGGCCCGACGAGTGTTCAGATACCTACATTTTAAAGGGGTACAGACATAGTGAAGGAGACGCCTATACATTATTGAGCGTAAGTTTGGTATCCTCGCTCGTCCCGTGCAGGAAGAGACCGAACGCAAAAGGGTGAAGGCAGCGACGCCTGGGGTTAGGAAAGAGGAGACCGCGCTATGGTAGTCTGCCATGTTCTTCAAGCGAACGCCGCACTTATACAGGACCCACGAAGCCGGCATTGAAGTATAAAACCTACACGACAACCGCAATGGGAGTCGTGTGCTCTACGGGGCAGGCGCAGGAGCACTGTACACTCTTGTGCATCGATGTCGCCATCAACCGAAACCAGAAGTGCTGGCTGCGAAGTGCCGCGCATAAGGAGAAGCGGAGGATTACGCGGGTCATCTCTTCCTCGACTGCAAGAGCCTCACGCCGCACCACACAGAGGGCAGCACATTAGCTTTAGCGCTGGGATAATACGTCGGACGCGCTCGAGATAAAAGAGTCCACCAGGAAGAAAAGGCTGCATCGAAGGTGAAGGGTAGCGAGTAGACGTCTGGGAACCGAAGTTAGTGACAATGTAGACTTTTTCTGTTTTGTTCCTGTTTCTTCTTTATTATATACAGTGTTATTTTATTGTTTTTATTTTTTTATCATGGCTAAGGTGAAGCACAAGTGCCCACCAATTCACATCAACATCAACGTGCGTCGGAGTCCAGCTGGCTTGAGTATACTGCCCAATGAGGACACGCGTAAACAAAACATCTTTTAAAACGTCTTACAAACATTTTTTTTTATTTTCGTATCTTCTGTTTGTCAAAAGCCGTTTGTCGGCTGCTTCTGCATTCCAAATTTTGGACCGTCTTATGCTGCAACCTAGGAATAAGGCCGCGAAATTAAGCAACAAGCATTGACACAAATTGTCGTCTGTCTATTTAATAGGTAGCACACGTTCTTACACATATCAGTGTAGGACGTATGCGGCGACAGCGTCCCTCCTTTTAAATTGGGATCCTGCACGACCATAAGCATAAAGCACCTGTGAAACTGTTTCGACGACGGGCGTTTAGTTACAAGCACAATAACAGGAAACTAGATCGCCCTTTCAATATTCTTGCATCCAATAAGGCAGTTTCGGAGATTCACCCCTTCGAAAGAGCGGCAATAATGTCACCGGGGGAATATTCAAATTAAGCAGGTTCTGTCACGCCTATCGTCTATTCTATAGATTCGAGAAACCCGCATTCGGTCTTGTAGGAGGCATCGGCACATATGTTTTCCCTGGTAGAGTGCCTGAACGCCATTACTAAGTCGAGGCAGTTGTGTTTGAAGCTTTCGCTTGACGTTATCGCGATGCAACTTCTTTAATCAAAGTTAATCCTGCATCTTCTAGGAGAATGGGCTCGTCGTTATTAGACGCTGTACACGTGGCAATAATTACAGCACGTTTACGTAATGCATTGGTCCCTGCAAGAAAATATATCGGTGTGGTAATGCATGTGGCATTAAGTCTTCAAATAAATTGCGCGATTTGATTCGACGATCTAAACGCACTAATACCCCTGTTACACGGGTGACCTTAACTGCGGTTAAGGTAACCGCGGTTACCGCTAAACGCGGTTAGCGCGGTTACACAGCAGGCGAAACTGCGGTTAGGCTGCTAACCGCGGTTGACCGCCAACCGAGCTTGGCAACTTCGGTTTAGTGTAACCAACGTGTCGGAAACGCTCAAAATGGCGGACGGTACTTGTCCCGAGCGCAGCGCTGACGCTTCCCAGATGTTTTCCAAAAAGCGTATCATTTGGCCTGACGCGACACCTGAGGCACTGATATGCATTTGGGAAGATAATCTGGCCGCTCTGCGCTCAAGTAGTCGAAACGCGCGCTTCTAAACAGAGATGACCACTACGCACAAATTTAGAATTTTAAGTACAGCGCATTCAAACTGGACAAGTGAGACACCCAAACGCTGTGTGTTTGTGCGCGTCTCACTTTCTTGTACCGTTGATGGCGCTGCTTTTAAATGTATAACTTCAGTATTTTTTCAAGAAATACTTTTTGTGATTATTTGTGCAATGTGAATTCGCAGTGTACATACTTTAGCACCTCAAAGCACTGCCTTTTCTTCATTTTTATTCTTTCTTTTGTAAGTGCAAGCGTACAGTTCCAAACTACGTTCGCGTAAGGTTGTACGCCCTCGAATTATGCAACCAATGTTTGTTAGTTGAAACATTCATTTGTTCATTAAGAACTTCTTTTTTCCTTTTCATTCAGTAGACCTCACTTTATTTTATATTTACCCATTTGTGACCCTTAATTCTGACTTTTTATATATTTGTATGCCCACCAGGCATCCTCACACCTGAGAGCAGGAGTGCCGAAAATAAATCACCTGCACGTGCAAAACACAGTCTTACACGTTAAAACTCGAATATCGCAATTGTTTTGCTAAAAGATACCATCTTTATACCACTGTAAGCAAACGTCGAAGAAAAATTATTCAAAATGAAGCCTGTACGCATGAGATCGCGTTACGAGTCATCAGATCATTAACCGTGAACGGATATCCCGTGTAACCCTGGCGGAATACGGTTCGCGTTAACCGCGGTTGAGCGAATTAACTACGGTTAAGTTTACCCGCGCTTAAGCTGCCCGTGTAACTAGGGTATAAGAATGCGCTATCTGCTGCCGAATCACGTCGTTGTTTCAAGTGAACGTGTGGTGCAGAGTACGGCTATTTACCATGTAGAGAAAGTAGCCGAACGTGGAGGCCTCAGAGAAAGATACAAAATGCGTAGACTAAAAGGTTTATTGAGGCAGTTATCTTCTATCATAAGTTCATAAATTTTATGACTATACACTGATCATTGCCTCCCATCAACACAGTGACTGCATGGATTTTTTAGTCAATCTGTGCGATACTCAGAATGTTATAGAACATGCGTGGCGCAGGCTGGGGAAACTCAGGACGTGACCGATGAGGCATAGGGAGGGCAGTGACGTCGGCAATGTGTGCTTTCCTTAATTTTTAACTGCTTAATGTTTTTCAGGCTTCTTGGAGAAAGAGAGAGAGAGGGAGTAACTTTGTTGATTTTCCACGGTGGGGTCAAGAGTGGGGAAAGTTAAAACTCCCTCCAGCCATCGGCCAGGAGCGCCTGCTCCTTTGGCGGCCACCTAGGCCATCTGGAGGCCCTTGCACTGAGTATCGGCATCCGAGCTGAGCAGTACCGTTTCCCACTGCCCGTTGTAGTTATCAATTTTCTAGCTTCGTCTGTTGTGATGACTGCATTTGGAGAAGCCCTGCGGACTGATCCGTCACCACTTTTCCAAAACAAAGAAAGCAGTTTGGAGGCGATCGAAACTTGAGGTCAATAAAGGATTATCTCGTGCTAAATTACCATGGGGTTGAGAAGGGGGCGTACGGCACTTTACCGCGTCACGAATTTTTGGTCTGCACTACATTACGGCTCGGCCCACATTTTCCAGGCTGCAGCACCTCCCGCATCCGACCACATTGTTAAACCACCCCATCTTCGGGATCTAGCCACGAAAGCAGGTTTGAAACAAAGATACCCGATACAGAAAAAGCGTGAACAACTCGGCAAGCAAGACATTGTAATAAAAAAAAATTGTTTCAGATAATGAATGGGCCGGCGCACCGTAACGCGGTCGCTATGGCCGAGCACCTTGCCTGTCAATGATACTGCTTTATGGCGCAGAGAGACGTACCAGTGGCAATATGGTGACAGCAGTCATACGAGCAGGCTTTATACTAACGTTTCTGTATTGAACACAAACTCTTAGGCATCTGTCGTTATAGTTATCCCCTAAAGACAGTAGACGCTGCTTTCGAAATGCTCCCAGTAATTTAAGTATACTCCCACGATTTGACACCATCGTAGTGCAACGAAATTTCCGAATCACCGCAAAAGGGCAACCTGGGCTGCTTGTGTGACTGCTCTCGGCTGTAAGCGACAACTCAGAGCATATATGAGGCAAATTGTGGGTTTGTTTGCAGACTCAAAACAAAAAGATGATTCTCCGAAACATCGCAGAGTGTCGTAGAACGCGATGGCATCTCTGCGTAACCTGCTCTACGAAGACGATAAAACGAGAATTCGCCTTTTTTCCAATGATAATTATTGCGCAGCCTCTCGCATTTACCAATTAAGGGTTTGTTTATGCGGAAAAGCGATTATGTTCATAAATTCGGCCATTAGATTTCAACAAAATAGGCTTAGGTATGTAAGTTATTATGCTCAGGTATGAGTATGTTATTAGCAGCTACGCGTGTGAGTAAGCTTAGAGATTGATCTCAAGCCCGATCTCTGCGTGTGGGACACCGACCGCAGCCAACAATTGCAATGTTCGATACAGGCAAAGGCAGCTATACGCTTCTTTTAAATGCGTAAGCAATTCTATGCCTGTCCAACGACAAAATCATCCCTCCCTCCATCCTGTATACGACGACCGCTTTCGATAAGGTAGGCCAACGGCAATTAGTGGCTCAAATTGGAGGCCCCAGAGAAACCTATGCGCAAAGCGACGTGCGCCCTACAATGCAAACACCCAGGAATGGACAGGGACCCACGAAGATCGCAATATTTTGGTGCCGACTAGCTCCTCATTAGATTGGAAGCGCGAGCAACTCTCGCTCATACACAGTCACATCGCCGTCACCAAACGTAAGTAAAAACAATAAAACAGGCACGTCGCACGCAACCAGTACAAGTTGAAACGTAGCACGCTGCCATAACAGCAAGCGCACGAATAAACATTCATATCAAATTATCTTGGGCTACGCAACTTTGCCTGATCACGCTCCAAATCGAAAACAATGCGCTAACGGCGGACCAACGGAAGATTAGGCAACGCGATTTTATATCGCCGAACGAGCGACACTTGTCGAGGCCGTAAAGTTTCGGCCAGTTTAGGAACTCTGCCCTTTGCTAACTGGTATGCATCCTATCGTGCTGCTCTTCTATTAACACGTGCAAAATAGTATCATTATAATCTTGTGCTACATAATTAAATGAGAAAAAAAGCAGCCTCATGGATAAGTAGCAGGCGGAAGTGGGAAATTGTGCAAATCCCATGCACTGCGCGTATCAATGTTATGCGAAGCATTTAGCAGGCGCCTGACCGTGCAGCGTTTCTTTTACGAGAAGGACCAACTTATATATGTAAATCGAGTAGTTGTGTGTGTGCACGGTACGCAAGCGTACATGTGTGTGAGGACAGCGCCATTACCACGACCCCGTCGAAGACGATCGTATGACAGCAAAAGCAAATCTTCACCGACAGGTCGGCGCCATCTCTCCACATCACGTTTGTTGGGATCTACACCTACAGTTCTAGGTTCTGCACGATGAACGCAGGCGAGAGAAAGGCGCATTGTTACGTCATCTGCAACTACGTGTTATACAATCGTACATACCTATGCCTATGCCATGTGATGCGTGTGCAAACGATGACATTTGTACGATATGTTAAAACGTGATGAACTCGGGCGGCCATTAATATGGTACAACGTCGCAGAGTTTATCATAACACAGATTACTACTAGGAAAGTATTGGGAAAGTCGGTATCACTGGCAGTATGGAGGCATCCTCCGTCTAACGCGGTGAATCACAGCGTGACCTGCCACATGAGAAGAAGACAAGTCAGGGCCACGTGATGTACGCCTAGAGTATTTCGAATAAGTTGGCTGCCCGTGGAAAGATAAGGGAGCGTTGAATGTTGGCTTACGTGTATGCATGTATACACCCACGCCCACGCACACACACATTACCCCCCCCCACACATACACACACACACACACACACACACATATATATGTATATATATATATATATATATATATATATATGTATATACATATACATATATCACCGAGGGGCTCCTTTTCTATTATAATTTCATAAGAAGCCAACAACCAGACACCAAGGACAACATAGCGGGAACTACTTAAGTACTAATTCAACAAAAGAAAGTGGAAAAAAATGGAAATGAAAGTGGAGAAAAAGAACCAATGGACCGCAGGTGGGATACCAGCCCACGTCTTCGCATTACGCATGCGATGCTCTTAGCAATTGAGCTGCTGCAGTGCCATTTTCCCATCCACTTTATGGGGTAATAATGTTTTTCCTACCTCATATCACCTTGGCTAACACTCCGTAAGGGAATTCCGTTACCATGGCGTAACGATTAGTGCCAAAAAAAAGATATGTTGCGGAGGTACACGAGGACCACGTGGCACGCGATGCCCCGAAAGCCTGGCATTCGTTGCGCAGGTGGTGTATGTGAGGTCGCAGCCGTCCAGTGTTGGTGCGACAACTGTGGAAACCGTTTCACGTGGCCGGTGTGAACTTTGCTGAAGCTGTTCTGTGCCTGTAGGCGGAGACTCAAAGATGATTAGATGGCTATCAGCGCGACGTTGGGCGGAGAGCTACAGGTTGGCTATGCGCGCACTTTTGTCGAGGCGATTGAGGGCGACATTGTCTGGTCTCCTTTCCGAGGCTGCAGGAAAGCAACCGGTAAAATTTCATTCGATCGTCGTCTAAGGCTAATGAACGACGACGTATGCAGATGTTCAGATTTGTACATTTCAAGGCTGTACAAACGCGGTGGAGTAGACGCCTCAAGGGTTCAGCGAAAGTTTGGTTTATTTCGGTCGTCCCGTGGAGAAAGAAGGCGGACGCTAGAGGCGAAGGCAACTAGGGCTCGGGTTAGGTAAGAGAATACCACGCTATGGCAGTCCGCCGTGCTTCTTAAACGAGCCTTGCAATTACACAGGACCCGCGAAAAAAACATCGCAGTCTAAAAGCTATACAACGGCAATGTGAGTGGTCTGCTCTGCGTGGCATGCAGGGGTGCACAGCGCACGTTTGTGCATCGACGGTGCCGTGACCCGAAACTGGAAGTGCTTAGTGCGATGGGCCGTGCGTGCGGAGATGCGGAAAAGAACGAGGCTTTCCTATTGATGGGCTGCAGAGGGCAGTAAGTGAAGTTTATTCGGCCCACAATATTTACTTCGTGTAATTGTCGAATACTCCCTATCGAAACGACGCCACTGGGGCATAAAGGCGACTTTTCATTTCTTTCCCTAAAACAAGCAAATAACAGCATGCGCTATCAACAAAAATAATAATTGCGGTTTCGAGCGTGATTTAATTTCGGAACATTCTAAGAATATCGGCCGAAAGCTTTTCTCGATAGCCGGGCCAACTAATGTGGACTTGTAAGCTGGGGAATAAAATAACGTTTTTTGTATTGTGTCTCCATCAGCACTGCATCCGTAGCAGATATATTGTCTTACGCAATATGTAATCCGTGTTACTGGTTTATAGTGATAATGAATAATTCTAGGTCTCTTGAAGGCAGTACGCATGCGTACTGCATGAAGAATCATGCGATAAATGCTTTAGATAAGCACATAAACTTTTAGGTGGTGGGCATGCGTTTCAACCTTTCGGTTATTTGTGTTTTTCGACATGCAATATAAGCCGTCTGATCTTTCTAAAAAATTTTTCCACTTGGCAGTACAGCGCTCGTCCTGTGTGTGTTTTCGATTGTTGTCATCGTCTTCTTCGCGCTGCTTCAAGTTTTACTCAATATGAACCAACTCGCGCAAATCAAGTTGTTGCAAGTATTCATTATTACGATGAACCAGTGTCATGGATTACATATTGTGTAAAGCAGAATTTGAGTCGATACAGGACGCAGGTAAATATAAGCCGGTCATGATATATATACATATAAGCTGGATATGTGAGATACATATCACATGACCAGATATATGTGGCACAGTAATGTGACTACGCCTTTATGTTCAAGCACAAATCGTTGAACGATGAGTGCGTAATGTGGGTAATTTTACGACTTGAATACCAATTTCGTCAGTTAACCTTGCTTCGTTCAATTGCCCTCGCTCAGCATCACAGAATTATTGACTCCGGTCCTCACATGGCTATATGAGCGTGAATGAACATCAGCGTGAGGGTGGCCTACATCACGTTGGCCGTGTGGGGTATTAATCACTCAGAACCATAGAGCTTCGTACATTTACTACTTTTGGGAGTGGTGGCGCTTGTGTCTCTGGGAGCAACACGCAGGGCAGTTCAGCCGGCATGTGAATTATGGGTAGTACATGGGACAAGTTGAAGACCGCACGAAGAGCGATGGAACAAACAATGCTAGGCATAACTCCTAGAGACAGAAAGAGACCGCTTTGATTCATAGAGCTAAAGGGTATAGCCCATATTCTAATTGACATTAGGAGAAAAAAATGGCGCTGGGGAGGTCATCTAATGCGCAGGTTAGATAACCGCTGGACCATTAGAGTTACAGAAGGGACACCAAGAGAAGGAAGGCGCAGTAGAGGAAGGCAGAAGACTAGGTGGTACGATGAAATTAGAAAATTTGCGGGTGTTAGTTGGGATCGTTTCAGACAGGAGAGGGGTAATTGGAGAACACAGGGAGTGGCCTTCGTCCTGCAGTGCACATTAAATAGGATGCGTAATTGGCACGTTGCGTAATTGGCACCTTAAATGTGCTCATTAGTATTCCCGGTAATTATCAAGAACGATTTTTTCAATATGTTAAACATATCGCGAAAGCTTAAGTAGCTCAAAGGCCACTGGAAGGAACATTGTTGGAAGTGCATGCCTTTGTTAAAAATTATTTTTACAAAGCAATGAAAGGTCGCAGTGTCGCCCCGATGGCGAAGCCTTTATAGTGGTAGTAAAGTATTAGTCCCATAAACGACGCAGGTTTGGTCGGCCGAAAAACTTGCGATAAATAATCGCTTATTAATTAAGTTAGCGAGCACGCTGTCATGGGTGCACAAGCAAACTTGATCAAATCTCACTCGATGACCATGGTAACCCGTTGTCACAACGCTGGTGAGATGAAGAGCGGCAGCAGCAGCGGCGTGCGAACGCTTCAACGTTTCCACAAAATTTGCTTACGCACCTTCCGGCATTAGTTGAGCGATAGCCAAGCGAAGAACAATTCACCATACAAATCGGCTCACTCACCTGATCTTTGCATCCGCCCCAGGTTATGTTCAACGCGTTTGAAGAATATGAGAGTTGTACGAACAGGCCTCGAAATAAGAATGAAGACTGGCTAAAACTTCGTGCTTTCTGGGACAGGTGCCACGGGAGAGCGGGCGCTATGATACATGATTCCAGGATTTACTTTACATTATGCATGTGTCGGGAGCGGAGGGCAGGCTGCTCCAGACTGGCCTTGGCTTCGAATTCGAGTACGTTGGGGACGAACAGCCGAACTCTTGGCCATTACTGGGTCCGCTGTTTGCGGTCGACATCGAGCAGATCGCCGAGAGGGCAGAGGACGTACATCGATTGCCCACGGAGTTCAATGCCAAAGAAACCTGTGGTGCTGCAGTTCTCCGACTGTCAAAGTGATGCAGACGCGATTGTTCCCATCAGTGCCACCCTACCATGGCCCGTGGAATACCGTTATCTTGGTGTAGCGCTCAGTGCATAAAAACATGCTGTGGAGAAGCACGAGGACCGCATGAAACGGATGCCATTGCCTGCGCTGACAATGTATGTGCGGTTTTAGCTGTCCAGTGATGGTGCGCCAACTCTGAAAGCCCGTACACAATTCCCGGTCTCAACTTTGAATGCGCTGTTGTATGCCTCTTGGCGAAGATGAAAGTTGGGAGCCCAGCGATAGGCTAGCTATGCGCGCCTCGTTGTCGAGGCGATTCAGGGTGACATGGCCTGGTCTCATTTCTAAGATCGAGAAGGAACCGGCAAGATTCCATTCGATGGCCCTTTAAGGCTAATGCATGACGAGAGGCTGGGCCGACGATTGTCCAGATACCTACATTTTACAGGTGTACAAGAACATTGGATCAGACGCCTCTACACTCTTCAGCGATAGTTTGGCTCCGTCACTCGTCCCGTGCAGGGAGAGAGCGAACGAAAGTAGGAGAAGGCGATGGGGGCTCAAGTTATGGGAGGGGAGACCGCCTAATGGTACTTCGCGATGCTCTACAAACGAACGCCGCAATTATACAGGACCCACGGAGCCGCCATTGAAGTAGAAAAGCTGTACGACAAAAGCAGTGGGAGTGGTGTATTTGCTCTGCGGGGCAAGCGCACGAGCACTGTGCAATCATGTGCCTCGACGGCGGCATGACGCCGAACATAAAATGCTGCATAAGAGTGTTTTCCGACGCGTGAAAGAGGACCGAGAATGTACACAAAGCGCCTAGGGCCAGTAGTGCGGAACTTGCCTATGTCAATAATGTCTGTCACGATAAACCAGTGAAAACTACATTAATGAAGGAGCCAGCACCTAACAAGCGGATCGTACGTGCCACCTTAGAAGTCGTCATTACTTTGCCCGCTTATTAAGAAAACGTTTTTTACGATATCGTCAGCATGTTGGGAAATGTTGACAAGCTCAAAACCTCAATTACGACATTTGCTGGAAGTGCACGCCTTTTGTTAAACTGTTTAAAGAAATGCAAATGAAAAGCCGTATTTTCGCCCCAGTGGTGTAGCAGCGAAAGCGGTCGCAAAGTGTTCAAACACTGCAGGAAGTAAGCTTTGTCGGCCCAATAACTCCACCTGCCGCCATCTGTGGGGCATGGTGCGAGGCTCCTGCAGAGCGAACCTACATGTAAGCGCTGTTTTGGTGGTGGTGACAACACCAAAATTTTGAGCGGTATCTACCACCAAATGTTTTGAGTAGCAATTTCAGACCCCAACTATTTTTTTTTTCTTGCGCGCGCTCTAATGTATACATGCTGGCGAGCGTTTAGTTAGATACCAATAACAATTTAGTTCAATACCAATGCACGCACGAAACCTGCCTACATATTTATTATGATCAACGCCTTTTCCTTTTATTTTAGCGCATCAAGCTTCCTTTTTTTCAATTGCTTTTCATGCGACACGTACAAAGCGACAAGTTGTAAGTCACGGTAGCGTGCTCGTGGTTCAGTATTATCGCACGCATAGAAGTTGAAGTTCATTAAGCATTTTCGTTACGTCCGAGTTGTACGTACTATATATAGGGCGTTCTTCGAACTGTGCTGTAATAACGACTCCGCTTACTAGCCTGTTTAACTAAAACGTAGACATGCCGTGTACTGCACTCAGACACAGCACTTATGTCTGGCTGCTGAAGCCAAAGTTTATTAAAAAAAACTAAATCGTTTTACGTCACGAAGGCTTACGGGAAACGTGATCTGTCGACTGGTATTTCGCCATGTTTGCTCCCATATCTTTTAATTTGTCGGCACGTTTAACATGCCAATTTAGCTTGCAGCGGCAACTACCCTTACAAAGGCTGTCCCCACCAATAAACAGAGATTGCATGTAGGTTCCCTACTCCCGCAGCCCAAGACCAGATGATCCTCGTTAAGCACTTCGCAGCCAGCACTTCCGCTTTCGGGTCACAGCGCTGTCGATGCACAAAAGTGCGCTGTGCTTCGGCGCATGTCTCGCAGAGAAGACCACTCACATTGCTGTTTATAGGTTTTATACTGCAATGCTTGTTTCGCGGGTACTGTATAATGGCAGAGTTCGTTTAAAAAACATGGCGGACTGCGATAGCATGGTCTCCTCTTTTCTAACCCGAGACCTCGCCGCCTTCGCCCTCTTGCGTTCACTGTCTTCCTGCACGGGACGAGAGAGGAACCAAACTTATGCTCAATTATGTATAGACGTCTACTCCATTGTGTTTGTACACTCTTAAAATGTAATTATCTTAACACTCGCTGGGCACGCCTCTTGTCGTTTTAAGACTTAGGCAACCGTCGAACAATATTGTCACGTGGTAGTGACGGTGAAGAAAGGAGCAATACGGTGGAATACAAAACTAGCTTTTATTGGGCGAACCTGTGCCCACAAAAACAGGCTACACTTATAGCACAACGATAGCGGCGAACACGCTCGGCGATCGTCGAAAATCTGATCAGCGGGTCAAGCGCGTCGGCTTTTATACAGCAGTCGTCGAATGTTCCAGACTAATCGTTCGGACCCGCGTGCCTTCCACAAAGTTCTACACCATTCGCGTCACTTTATGAAATCAGATAACATAAGGTTCGGCGACAACAGACAGCCGGGTAGAAGCATCGATAACTTCCCAGAAACTTCGGATACATGCAGGCGCGTCCCGCGCTGTGCGATTACATTTGTTAAGGCCAGAATACATGGAGCGAACTTTCACGACGAAGTTCGGGCGGCAGAAAATCTGCCGCGGCGCGACGCCGTATGTTCGTCGGGCTGCGCTACATGGAGCGAAGCCAGGCCGGCCGCCGCCAGCGAGTCGCTGCGTTGTTATCAGTGTGGCTAGACGAGGCAAATGCGCTGTCGTGAAACACATGACAAAAAAAAAAAAAAAAACTTTAGCGACAATTATTATCGCTTTTGAATTACGGAACACTCTAAAAACGCGTCAAATTTTGTTTAGAAATGATTTCTAGTCTTTTTTTTATGTGTTTGAGACATTCATGTGCCGATGTAGTTTAAAGAAAGCGGCGATGCTATGCGTTGTGGCAACACTGGGCGGGTAAACAACTTTCGGCTCCTCCAACTCCGCGGCTCTGTTCGCAACAAAGCATTCTACAAACACGAACACCCGAGTGCGGAGCAATGGGAGAGTCGGCTCACCAGCAGCGAGCTCACGGCCCAAAGGGCCCTAGTGCAGCACGCGAACGATGCAGAACGACTCAGTGGAGCCTTGGAATAGGGGCCCACCCTTGCTGAAGAGGAGTCTCAAGTCGCCAGCGCCAAGAAGATGAAGACGACGGAGACCTCGTAACCGCGAAACTCTTGAAAGACTCAAAAGTTTTCACTCACTCACTCACTCTGTGGCTCAACGCGCGCGCGGCCGAAGCAAGCAGACCCGAAAGTAGCGCACGTGAGCTTGTCCAACCATGGCTGTTATTAACTAGTTAAATTCCAGCCGCGCCACTTTGGATGCCATGAATACGAAAAGTGGGAGACCGGCGTGAACGATAGAGCGGGATCGGGATACGCGGACAAGCGGGGAAGCCTAGCCGGAAGTCGGGGCGGATAGTGAGACCTGATTGGCTCGCTTTGGGGCGCCGCTCGTTTGCCGCTTCCGGTGTCGTCGCCGCCCGACGAACTTTTCTGCGCCAGCTGGATCGGCGGCGAACGACGTTTTCTCCGCCGCCGCGCGTCGCGCGTACGCCGCCGGGCGTCGAACGCCGACTATTCGTCGCATATTCGCTCCATGTATTCTGGCCTTTAGGCGGCGAAACGTGGTCACCCGATAAAGATAAGTACACGTGTCAATACCCCCCTCCTAAAAAGCATCGACCCGATGCTGCATACAAATGAAAGTAATAAAGAAAAACACCCATAGCAAAGAAAACAAAAATAAGGAAGTTCGTCAGCGTCCGAATGAGGGTTTCAGACGCACCACGTGGACAACTTAAGATCGTGCGCGGCGCCGCTGTGAATGCGAAATTCCGTCTGGCACGACCTCACAGTCCAGTGCGCCAATACGTCGAATGACCTTGTCGGGTCCGAAATAGCGGCGCAATAGTTTCTCACTCAGTCCTCGTCGGCGTATAGGGGTCAGAACCCAAACATGGTCACCGGGCTGGTACTCGATGAAGCGTCGTCGGAGGTTGTAGTGTCGGCTGTCAGTCCTCTGCTGGTTCTTGATTCGCAGGCGGGCGAGCTGTAGGGCTTCTTGAGCGCGATGGATAGGTAGCGACGTTGTTGGAATCTCAGCGCTGACTCCCGTTATTGCAATCGCACCGCTGGCACGAGTTGTTGCAAATGGGTCGCAAGCCCCAAGGGTAGCGTTGGCCTGGCGGCCGGGGGCACAACTGGAAGCATCCGAAGGTCCCGGCAAAGCATGAGTCGACTGGTAACAGAACAACTTGTTTATTCTAGCATCGTAAAAGAGCGGGCGGTCAGGTCGACCGAAATGGAGAGACGGGAGAGCACGTTACTCAACAGAAGAAATCGGAGCCTCTCTCTTGGCGTCCGGGGGCAGCTGCTCTTATACTCTCGGAGTCGAGGGCAAGAGGAAGGCCTTGTGACGAGGCCACGTGACGGCTGGGCACGAACAGGCTGAGAGACACGTTGAGACGAGTGTAGTGACGCATCCGCCAGGCCGGCGCCGGTCAGACCTCCTCGCTTCACACTTGGGGAGCTCCTCTCCCCGGCTGCCGCGCTTTGACAAGCGTGGGCACCAACATGCACACACACACATACGCACACTTGAAGACACGTGGCATTGAAACATGCCTGGACGCGCTTGGCGGGGAGGCGTATCGGCGGCGCTGAACGGGCCAAAATGTCCGCCGCTTTGAACGAAGCCCCGGCGTCCGTTGCATCCGCGCCGGCTATACCGCGCGTCGTAGGTGAAACGTAACAGACCGCCCCGCCGGGGGAAGGAGATCCCGATGGTCAGGGGACTGCATCCGCTGTCCGGAGGGATGTCGCTCGATGATGCTCATAACCGAAGTCGGGCGTCCTTCGGCGTTTCTTGAGCGCAGCGCACAGAGAAGGCCTCGTTCTCTCGTTCAGGTTCACACAGGACACTGCAAAGTAACTTCGGGAGAGTTGACATTTTTGTTCTCGTTCCCGGCAAGCGTTAGAACTACGCCGAAACTCAACTGCTCAGTCAGCAAGCACGACACAACCCTCACTAAGTCATGCCAGGCTCTTTCCCCTTTTATACCACTGCCTAGTTCCTTACAGTAGTCTAGCAGCACTCAGAACGCGTCCACAAATTGGAAAATTGCACTAGAAAGCGCGTCATCACTTTGAAACACTACACAAAAGCAATATGTTAAAAATCCTGCCTCAGGAAGAAAAACATCAGTAACAAATAACTTTGAGGCTGATTCTTACGTTAGGGGCTTCGACTTAAGCCATCGGCGTTACCGTTGAGACTCCCCTTTTTGTAACGCACCTCAAAGGAATATTGTTGCAAAGCGAGGCTCCAGCGCAGGAGGCGGCCATTTGTGGAAGAGATAGTCTGCAGCCTGGAGAGGGCAGTGATCCGTCTCGAAGCATGCGAAGCGGAGACCGCAGCGAGCGACCGTACACCAGCTCAGCTGGCGAAAACCCCGTAGCCGCATGCGGCGCGGTCCTTAATGCAAACATCACCCCAGGCAGACACAGCTCCCAGTCAGTTTGTTGTTCAAAACACAATGCTCTCAACACGCGCTTCATGACGGAGTGGAGCTTTTCAACGGAATTCGACTGTGGGTGGTACACTGAGCTGTGTAACAGCTTTACCCCGCACCTTTCGAGAAAGGCTGTCGTCAAAGCGCTCGTAAACACCGTGCCCTGATCCGACTGGATTTCCGCAGGAAAACCAACTCGCGCAAATATGGACAGTAGTGCATTGACTATTTCAACTGAGCTGAGTTCTTTAAGCGGCACTGCTTCAGGGAACTTTCTCGCTGGGCAGATCACAGTCAAAATGTGTCTGTACCCCGTGGTTGTTACCGGCAGAGGTCCCACTGTATCAATAACGAGCCGTCTAAAAGGCTCCGTAATGATAGGTACCAACTTCAACGGCGCCCTCGATTTGTCCCCTGGTTTGCCCACCCGCTGACAGGTGTCACATGTCCTCACAAAGTGGTCTGCGTCCCGAAAACACCCTGGCCAATAGTACTCTTGCAAGAGACGGTCCTTAGTTTTCTTAACTCCTAGCTGTCCGTACCACGAACCCCCATGCGACAAGCGCAACAGATCCTGACGGTAGCACTGAGGCACGATCAGCTGATCGAACTCCACTCCCCTGCGGTCTAGATACTTCCGGTACAGGCCCCACCTCTTTCCACAAAACGAGCATTTTTCTTGGCGATACCTTTCTTGACATTGCAGCTTATGTTTTCTAGGCTGCCATCCTTTTTTTGCTTGGCTATCAAAGCTGACCGGCTGACTTTTAGCAACCTATTAAGTCCGTCTGACGTAGGCGCGATGAGCAAATCTGCAGATAGCTCTTCTAACTTTCCTGTGTCGGGCATTTCCTCTCCAGTATCTGGTGCCTTCAACGCTACAGGCTCGATTTTATTCAGTTCGGACGTGCTCTGGATATCAGCTTGCTGCGCCTCTGACCCTTTCTCATTGTTCGACAACGTCGGCCCCGCAACTACCGCCTTTGCAGCGAGCTCCCGAACCTTCGATCTGGTTAAGGCCTGAACGCTAGCCTCACCAAACAAAAGCCCCTTTTCGCGCAGGAGGTGATCGGACCTGTTCGAAAATAGGTACGGGTACTGGGGGGGCAGCATAGATGACACTGCGGCCTCCGTCTCAAGCGCTCCGAAAGGTCCTTCAATAAGCACTTTTGCTACGGGCAGACACACGCTATGAGCTTCCACGGCTTGCTTGATCCATGCGCACTCGCCCGTGAACATATCGGGTTCTACGTAAGAGGGGTGAACTACATCCATTGTAGCTGCGGAATCGCGAAGCACTCGGCACTCTTTCCCGTTCACGAGGAGGTCTCGCATGTAAGGCTTGAGAAGCTTCATGTTCTCGTCAGTGCTGCATAATGACAAAAACACGACTTTTGTTTTTGTTTCTGGACACTGCGCCGAAAAGTGACCCGGCTTCTGGCACGTATAACAAACGCGCGCTTGCCTCGTCTCGAACCGCTTTCTGCATTCGGCTTCGGCTGCCGCCGTCTCCTTACGTTCGGTCGGACACTGCACCGAAAAGTGACCCGGCTTCTGGCACGTATAACACACGCGCGCTTGCCTCGTCTCGAACCGCTTTCTCATGGGCGTCAACTTCGGCCTCTCAAACTTGGAGCCAAATTCACCCTTTTGACCGTCCTTAGCTCCGCGAGCCCGACGCGTCACAAACTCCTCGGCTAGCTCAGCGGCTCTAGCCACCGTACTAACGTCTGGCCTATCCAAGACCCAGTACCGCACGTTCTCAGGTTACCGACTATAAAACTGTTCCAGCCCGAAACACTGCAAAACTTTCTCGTGGTCACCAAACGCTTTCTCTTCTTTGAGCCACTCCTGCATGTTTGACATTAGCCTGTAGGCAAACTCTGTATATGACTCACTTCTGCCTTTCTCATTTTCCCGAAACTTCCGACGGAACGCCTCCGCTGACAGCCTGTACTTTTTTAGCAGACTCGATTTCACTTTGTCGAAATCCTCTGCCTCCTCTCTCTTCAAGCGAGCGACTACGTCGGCCGCCTCGCCGGGTAACAAAGTGAGCAAGCGCTGTGGCCACGTTTCCCGAGAGAACCCCTGCTTCTCGCACGTTCGCTCAAAGTTCACCAGGAACAAACCAATGTCCTCTCCAAGCTTAAACGGCCGCATCAGGTCAGTCATTTTTAACGATACTCGTTCTCCTGCACCGTGTGCCTGACTTCCATTACGAGTGCGTTCCATCTCTATCTCGAGACGCTTCATTTCCAAAGCGTGTTGACGGTCGCGCTCCTCTTTTTCTTTCTCTTTTTGTTCTTTTCGTTCGCGCTCATCTTTCTGTTCTTTAAGTTCGCGCTCCTGTTTCTCTTTTTGCTCTTGAAGTTCGCGCTCCTGTTTCTCTTTTTGCTCTTGAAGTTCGCGCTCCTGTTTCTCTTTTTGCTCTTTAAGTTCGCGCTCCTGTCTTTTTGCCGTCTCCCTCTCCTCAATGGTCTCAAGGCATTCCGACAGCTCGTCATCCTCAGCTTCTAACTCAAGAATAGCCCTTAGCAGTTCTGGTTTTCTGAGTTTGTCTGAGACATCCAGACCCAACTCTCTTGCAAGCTCCAGCAATTTCGGTTTGCGCAACGACTTCAAATCCATGGCTGCTATGAATGCTGCTTTCTCTACTGCCTACTATTGTCTTGCCGCAAACTAACCCGGCAGCAACGACAACCACAATTACCAGCTCTGTTTCTGACACTAACAAAAGCCTGGCAAAACTCAGAAGAAGAAAGTCCCGCACTCACCAAACCTCGCAGCCAAGAATTCAGTGCAGTCGTTCCACTGCAGGCAACCAGTCATCACACAGGGCTCGTTGCACTGCTCCCGGATGGTCGTTGTGCTGCTCAGCATACAGTCAACCGCATATCTTCGCTGCTGGCCTCCGTTGTCGTGATCTCACCGCTACCAGCCAGTTGTTGGAATCTCAGCGCTGACTCCCGTTATTGCAATCGCACCGCTGGCACGAGTTGTTGCAAATGGGTCGCAAGCCCCAAGGGTAGCGTTGGCCTGGCGGCCGGGGGCACAACTGGAAGCATCCGAAGGTCCCGGCAAAGCATGAGTCGACTGGTAACAGAACAACTTGTTTATTCTAGCATCGCAAAAAAGCGGGCGGTCAGGTCGACCGAAGTGGAGAGACGGGAGAGCACGTTACTCAACAGAAGAAATCGGAGCCTCTCTCTTGGCGTCCGGGGGCAGCTGCTCTTATACTCTCGGAGTCGAGGGCAAGAGGAAGGCCTCGTGACGAGGCCACGTGACGGCGGGGCACGAACATGCTGAGAGACACGTTGAGACGAGTGTAGTGACGCATCCGCCAGGCCGGCGCCGGTCAGACCTCCTCGCTTCACACTTGGGGAGCTCCTCTCCCCGGCTGCCGCGCTTTGACAAGCGTGGGCACCAATATGCACACACACACACGCACACTTGAAGACACGTGGCATTGAAACATGCCTGGACGCGCTTGGCGGGGAGGCGTATCGGCGGCGCTGAACGGGCCAAAATGTCCGCCGCTTTGAACGAAGCCCCGGCGTCCGTTGCATCCGCGCCGGCTATACCGCGCGTCGTAGGTGAAACGTCACAACGTCAGGATTTTCCTCGTCAGTGACGTGCGGCAGCATGGCGTCGAGCGTCGTCGTCGGGTTTCTGCCGTAAACTAGCTTAAATGGCGTGATCTGAGTTGTTTCTTGCACCGTCATGTTTTAAGCGAATGTTACGTACGGCAGGGCCGCATCCCGCGTCTTGTGCTCAACGTCGACCTACATTGCTAGCACGTCCGCGAGGGTCTTGTTCAGGCGCTCCGTGAAACCATTCGTCTGCGGATGGTAGGCAGTTGTCCTCCTGTGACTTGTCTGGCTGTATTGCAGAATGGCTTGCGTGAGCTCTGCTGTAAAAGCCGTTCCTCTGTCGGTGATGACGACTTCTGGAGCACCATGTCGCAGCAGGATGTTCTCGACGAAAAATTTCGCCACTTCGGCTGCGCTGCCTTTCGGTAGAGCTTTAGTTTCAGCGAAGCGGGTGAGATAGTCCGTCGCCACGACGATCCACTTATTTGCGGATGTTGATGTCGGGAACGGTCCTAACAAGTCCATCCCGATCTGCTGAAAAGGTCGGTAAGGAGGCTTGATCGGCTGTAGTAATCCCGCTGGCCTTGTCGGTGGTGTGTTGCGTCGCTGACAGTCTCGGCATGTCTTGACGTAACGTGCGACATCGGCGTTTAGGTGCGGCCAGTAATACTTTTCTTGTACCCTCGATAGCGTCCGGGAGAAACCGAGGTGCCCAGCGGTCGGATCTTCATGTAGGGCGTGCAGTACTTCTGGACGCAGCGCCGACGGAACAACAAGAAGGTAGTTGGCACGGACTGGTGAGAAGTTCTTCACGAGTAGGTTGGTTTGAAGCGTGAACGAAGATAATCCACACTTAAATGCCCTAGGGACAACGTCGGTGTGCCCTTCCAAATACTCGACTAGGGCTTTTAGCTCCGTCATCCTCGTCATCTTGCGGCGGCGGGTCAATGGGGGCGCGTGATATGCAATCGGCATCTGAGTGTTTCCGGCCGGACTTGTATGTTACAGTGATGTCGTATTCTTGTAGTCTGATGCTCCACCATGCCAGCCGTCCTGAAGGGTCCTTTAACTTAGCTAGCCAACACAACGAGTGATGGTCGCTGACCACTTTGAATGGCCTGCCATAGAGGTAAGGGCGAAATTTCGCTGTAGCCCAAACGATGGCTAGGCTTTCCTTTTCGGTTGTAGAATAATTGCCTTCCCGGCTAGCGTAAGCTATCACGTGTTCATGTCTATCTTTTCTCTGGACTAGGACGGCACCGAGGCCTAGGCTACTGGCGTCAGTGTGTATTTCGGTATCGGCGTGCCCGTCGAGGTGCGCAAGTACGGGCGGCGTCTGCATGCGTCATTTGAGTTATTGAAATGCGTCGGCCTGCGGCATTTCCCACTTGAACTCGACGTCACATTTAGTTAGCTTTGTCAGCGGCTCAGCGATGCGTGAAAAGTCCTTGACAAATCGCCTGTAGTAGGCACACATGCCAAGAAATCTACGCACTGCCTTCTTGTCGATGGGCTGCGGGAACTTTGCAATGGCAGCTGTCTTCTGCGGGTCGGGGCGGACTCCAGACTTGCTGATGACGTGGCCTAGGAACAGAAGCTCATCGTAAGCGAAGCGGCACTTTTCTGGCTTCAGAGTAAGTCCTGATGACTTGATGGCCTCTAGTACTGTTGCAAGCCGCCTAAGGTGATCGTCGAAATTTCCGGCGAACACAACGACGTCATCCAAGTAAACGAGACAGGTCTGCCACTTCAATTGGCGTAGGCGTAGCACCTACTTCAAAACCGTTTCAATCGGAAGAATACCATCAATTTGCCGCCTAGGCGCGCTGTGTCGACATTAAATTCTCTCACTGCGATGATCGACCTTGTCTTCGACGGATGAGATCCAATCAAAGGCCTACATTCGAAATGTCTCATTGTGTCCTTCGGACGTAGCCGCATGGAAGTAGACCGTCCAGACAACGGTCCAATCTTCCGTTGGCGCGGCACACACTCGATGGTCCCGGCTCGTCGGCCGCTGCACATTTGGGGGCAGCTGCTTCTCGTCGCTTTCGTGCGCATTCGTGCTTTCGCTCTCATTGTTCTTCTAAGAGCACGTTCTTCTACCTCAGAGTGAACAGCTCACGTCCTGCCCATAGCAACTCCAGAGTGCAGCTACTCACAACGTCGCTAGGGCGATGTTCGCTTGCCCAAGTGCAAATGCCCTTTCCCAGTCCTTCCTGCGGTGAACAAGCGAGCGAAATAACAATCGACAGTTCGTCCTCTCCCCGTCCTTGTCGTTTTTGCCCATTCCGTTGCCCGATGGCTTATGCACGCAAGATGGAGCGAAGAACTGCGATTGGTGGGTAGACTATGACATTTTATTATCCTTCTCGGCTTTTCCAGTCGGGAGAAGTCAGGCGGGCGCACCGCAAAGGTATGGGGACAAATTCACGATCTGCAACGCTCGATGGATGCACGCAATTGTTTTCGAGAACCTAGCCATACACAGCCTCGCTGTAATATATAACGAGTGAGAGAAAGAACAGATGACATCCCTGTGTGTTCCACGTCATCAGAGCCCGATTGATGACCGATCTCCCACTGTGGTTTGCGTCAGTTCACTATGGAACCAGAATAACTTTCACATCAGGGGCATTCACCTGGGAAGCAATGACATCTACAGTGGCCTGTACTGCCTCGAATGCCCAAGTAATCGATTACACCTTTTCGGGCATCGTTCTGTTAAACCAGCGCTTCAGCTTGCGGATGGAACGCTGCAAGTCTCTAATTTTGCTCAACTCTTCACGCCAAGTGGGAGTAGATACACAAACCTTATTTTAGATAATTATTCAGATACCCCACCGGTTTCCTCGGGGACATCGATTGAACAAGCATTTAGCATGTATGCCGCTTGACCATTGCCCCTGCTGGCTCCGCCCGCCACTAGCTGGTTTTCGTGCATTAATTACCTAAACCGCGCCCCACGTGCAATTGACGCAGCTAAGCGAGCGTGCGACAACCAGAGTTGCGCGAAAGACCGATACGGCGACGACATAGATCGATACATAGGCTTATGCTCAACGTTTTTAAGAACATTTAAATTGAAATTTCCGGTCCTACCTAATGAAAACGTTGGAGGATATCCCTGTAGGAGAGTAACACTAACCGATGATTCTATGAAACGCTTATAAAGCAAAGGGTAAACAAAGAAAAGAAGCAGCAATTAGCAGCAGCGTGGAAACGAGGAGTTGGCCCGGCGATATCTTTTCAACCAGCGAAACCAACACGGACACAAGGAAAGATCGTAAAAACATTAGTGCTGTTGCATTTGTATGTGTGCACCTCTTCAAAATTCACAAATGAAAGAAATGCGCTTCCATAATATGACTGGGATGTGTAGCAGCTTTTACTGGCAAGGGTTAAACGTTACAGCAGTAATTTTTGAGGCATTATTGAACAAGTATTTTGTGCAATGATATAAGATTTGGAGAGACGAATATCTGTCGGTCAATGATTCCTTAATTCAAAGCACAACGTGATTTCCGTACCATGAATTAAATGGATCAGTGACCGTGCTACTCATGGTCCACAAATAATGTTCTGTGTTAATAAATATTCAAATTTTCTGTCGATATTCATCCCAATCGGAGGGTTTACGTTAGACTGGCTGGCACATTCTGAAAATTGGATTCATGTACCCCTGTGGCACTGAACATTCTATTGTCATTAGATTCGAATGACATTCGATGCAATGAATGCCATACGACCCACTGTGGCCCTACACAGGAAACGTTAATGCCTTTCGGTCATGACAGCAATGGCAATCATTGTAAAAAAAATGGTAGGTGAAGCGCCTAGTTGATGCGTGCATTGCATTGCGAACAACGCATTCTAATCATAGGGAAAAACTGGATCATCAAACAGATGCAGATTCCATTCGGGACGCCAAAAACCCGTACATAGAGGCGCCCGATTGTTTAGTGTGACTGACTAGTAAAGCGACCGCCGCTAGACGCCACTGAGGTGGAAGGGGAAAACATATTGTGACAGCCTGCGGTACAGCTTTTCGCTAGTTGAAACGACATATTCCTGTAACAACGCAAAATTAATTACATCTTCACATAAATGCTTCTGAAATAACGAAAGCTCAATGTCACATTTTCCATTTTCTCTGGGGTGAAGAGTAAAAATCCGCTTCGAGTGCGAAGATGAATGAGTTGCTCGAACTCATGGGATTGCGAAAGTCAATCGATCCTAATGGCATTAAATGCCCCTGTGTAGCAACCGAATAATGTCATTCGATGCAAATTCCATGCGATTCGAATGAAATTATAACGTCCAGTGTGGCAGGGGCATGGCAGAGATAGGCCAGCCGCTCCAATTGTCAAAGTGATTCCCTCATGTGTACAAATTGAGCTTATCGACAACTGCTTGCATTACAGATATTTTTGTCAACAGAAATTGAATGGCCCAAAATCTCTAAGCAACTCCCCCACCCCCCCCCAAAGAAAAAAGAAAATGGAATGTAAAATGCTCCCTGACAGAAGTAATCCTCATTGATCCTTCCATCTTTTGATTGCAGCGAGTTTCGTACTCGAGTGCAATAAAAACGCCATCAGCAGTGCTTGAGCGAGCGATGTGGTACGAGCGTGAACGGTTCTCACGACCTTCCACTTCACGGCGTGTACACATACACACAGATCGCGCCTCACTCGACCTCTCAGCCCCATCTGTATACGAATGTCTGCTGTCCCGAAAATGTCTTCCTGGTAGCAGAAGTGGTGTTGCTGACATGTTTTAATAATGGCTCTGGTAATTCACCTCTAGTTCGCACAGAGTAACAGACAGCGCGAGAGAAACAATAGGTCGGAACCTAGAACTCTTCGACTCGAATGTCATGTTGCAAACATCATCGGGCCGCTCGTTAAACGTAACCACGTGGTAGTGCGACACGTGTTTGCTGGTTGGAAAACAATTATGTCTTACGGGGCCGCGAAAATAAACGTCACTCGGATAACGTGACACAGACGTGCTCTTGCGTTCATCGTGTTTTATGTGTGGTGCTTATTTTCGGGCTGTGCACAAACGAGCATATAGTAAACCCCAACAAATTGACCTAGCAACAAGTTCCTTAGAAAAAGATTATTTTGCTAAATGACGATCAGAATCTTTCGAGACAGAACGCGCCGATACAATGCCACCAGGATGGAACAATACTTTAAAACGCGCACTACATGCATTATATTATTCAAGTCCGTGGGTTATCCTAGCCCGCACAGACAAGAATGCGGCATTGAGCTCGTTACGGATAGAGCTCATTCCGGATGGCGCCTGTTCACGATTAAAATTGACCGTGTGACACCACATATAATTGCATGGTTTAGGCTGTGATCGTACGTCACCTGCAACATACCCACTATTTGAACTAAATACAAACAAGGCGCCTTCTTTAGTTAACCGCATAGAGCACGAAAACCTACTGTATACGCCTTATGTTGCATAAAAATGTAAGGTAAATAGGCATTCAGTAATTATTTATCAAGACTCTGAATTTGCCTGCGAGCTTGAAACTTTCGGCGCATATAACCCATCAAGTGGTTTCCATGTTTCCTGAGATATTATTGCTAACTGCCACCTTTGCTTCTCCCAGGGCAGCGGGAAAACGCATTTAATAGTCGCGTATATGGCTCCAAGGCGAAAAACGAGCGCTTAGAAAATTTTGCCTAGCTCCTAGTGAGTTATTACCCAGACTCTTCAGAATTTGCCTTCACATCACCCAGGCACCACTTTTCGGGATGCATCGTTACTGTAACGGAGCTGGTTGTAGCGTTTATTTTTTTTTTTTTCGTCGGAGTGCAACAAGTAGGTCCCCATGACAACACCGTGACAGTCGTTCTACGGTTGTCGTTGTCAAGCCATCGTCGTCATTGTTGAGCTTTTGCGTTCGCATTGACGCCTCAAGTACGTTGTCGTCTCACGCACAGCTGTTTGCCTTTCGCTGTATTATAACCGTACACTTCTAATCATGCGCTCATTATCTTACATATGCGTGCATGCATAGCATCACCTGGTAACATCTCGCCCAGTTGCAAACGACGCTAGTCTGCCAGTTATCTAAAAAATTCGCAATATACTGATTGCCGCAGTATGTTGGATCTGCGTTATTTTCTCCAGTGGATTTCTTGCGGAATGCGCAATCGTGCTCAAACGAAAAAAAAAATGCGAGAAACTAGTGAAGGCGATTTTCACTGCATGCAAACACCCGAAAGCTAATGTTCTCGTTTGGCGCCACGTTTCGCAGCACATATCTGAGCCTTTCTTGCACGGCCCGGTGAGCAAAACGTGTGTTCTCGGGTCCTGTACTTCACAAAAATGCATGCTCCTCTCTCCGTGTCCTGCATGCAAGACAGCGTCATGTATTAGTTACACGCTCAGGCTGGCCCACATTGCCTCCTGGCCAAAAGTGGTTCGACGGA